>NC_135507.1:2127565-2390283 GCF_052857255.1 Amblyomma americanum | reverse complement strand
TGCTCTCCTCCTGTCGCCTCCACAACTCTTCTAAAATGAGCTGTGCCATTTCGTTTTGTGAATTATGATATGTGGGAAAGCCCATTCGCAAAATTTTGCATGAGACTCCTGGAGAGATGAGTATGGATGTCACCGTCTCACCGCAGAGCAAACGATTGTTTAAAAATCCTGCCTACTGCATGGTGTATCCTAACCTGCACACCTCCTGGGGCATTCACATGAGGGAGAATTCCACCCCTATCGATGGTGGAATGTGCACACATCACAAAAAACATCGTGCCTTTTGGGCGCTGGGGTGCCAACATCCCGATTCCTTGAACTCACAATTAAATAGGTTTTACTAGCCATTGTTGTGTTCAGTAGCCAGTCATGTCGTTTATGGATTCACTCATTTTGCATGGCCGTATTACGGGCTGCAAACTGTTATGCTACCTAAGTAGTATAAATTTTTCTGTGCGTCTTTTTGTTTTTATGTGCTGCTGAGTCAGTCTAGTTTTGTTTACATCAGTTGCAAAGTACACATACTTAATGTTGAAAGGGGGGGGGGGGGGGGGGGGACTTGTGCCTCTTTATCTTTTTCTTAAATGTTTTTTTGATACTGAACAAACAGGTACCGTATTTACTCGTGTAATGGACCCACTTTTTTTTCCAGAAGAATTTACATCAGTTTTGGGGGGATTCAATATGCGGGAAACCACAAAGCACCCAGGCGTTGCGGGCGTCATCGCAACCTACCCACAGGATTGTGAGCAAACTGCCTACTTGTAGCAGGTGGCAGCTCAATTATTGATTGGTGGTGAGAAATTGCTCGGTACCTGTATAGTAAAGCATGACCAATTCTCCATATATGGGCATTAAGGTATGAGGCCACTTTTCAAGCAAAACTTTTTAATCGCAGATGAAAACAAAACATGTTGTACGTTGTTTTATCCTAATCATAATGTGAGAGCTGATGAAAAAGTAATGAATTTTATTTTTATTTTTAAAAGTACTAAATATACATCCAACACCAGCAGTCATGACTTTAATTTAGTTCATTGCAAGTCATACTGCTTTGGCTGTTAGACATGTTATACACATAACGACAGGAGCTGCGCAATGAGGCAAAATAATTGTGATACCATCAGTTGTCATTGTGTAATAGCCTATTAGGGGAACTATGAAGAACAATGGCAGAACAATGGTTTTGCTTCATTGCACAGTTAGATATAGTCCGCCTCCAACTACTGCCGCAGATTCCCAGCTTGCCAGCATCGAATGTCGACTTGATGCTCTTGCCAGGCGGCTCGATGTCCTCACGCCTTTACCGCGCCGTTCTCCGCCAAGGTTCAGGCCGCGCCGCCGCTCCCCGGAATCCCAGCCATCCGACGCGCGGCCAGCCACCTCGCCCTCGGCTGTCTGCTGGTACCACCGTATTTTTGGCAGCTCTGCCCGCAAGTCTGCAACACGGTTAGCGAGTTCAGCGAGCTTGTCCACGGAGCAAGACTATTTAGGAGGTGAAACTCCCGTCAGCGCAAGTGAGTGCAGGCGATCAGACAAGGTCACAATTGTATGTGCCGACGGGGCCGTATGCAGTGGCGGCGCCATGCGGCACTTCGTAGAAGCCGCAGTGAAAAAAAAAAAATGCAGCGCCTGGGCAGGCGGCTTCAGCGCGCTCTCAGGCGGTGCGCGCTCAAAGCAGACGACAAGCAGACGACACGGGTGTTTGCTTCAGCGGGCACGCCGCGACGTTGTATTTCTGCGCCCTTAAGTCAAATAGCAACAGTTCTTATCGGTGCGTGTTCGAGGGCCGTAATACTCACAGCGCTGCTACACGCAGCGCGGCCTTCTTCGGAATTTGCTAGACTAAGATGGGACGCAGGTGTTTTGTTCGAAATTTTAAAAGCAGTTACAAGTGTTGCAGAGAGAAGGTGAGCAAGGTGAGAAGTTGTTGCCGCTTGTTGCCATCTCGGCTGACGTGTAGCCATAAACGCTGCGCCGTATAACGCCCGCGTTCTCCTCCAGCAGATGAAACAGCGTTGTCACATACTCAACGAACTTGAAGGCATGTTTGCCTTCGACAAATGCCAGCAGCACTTATATCCTATCCATCCAATCAAAGTCATCACGCGGGTGTCAAACAAAAGCCCTGCGTACAACCAGAAGCTACAGATCATTTTACAGCGGTCATGGAAAAGAACGCGTTTTATTTTTTACTGTGCTCAATTGGTTGAAGCGTAGCACCGGTTGCTCTTCGGGCAACCAGCAGTAAAGAAGCACGCGCGAGTGCCCTCAATAGAAGTCAGGCGCGCGTGGCCGAACGGGAGCAACACGCTCCACCGGTTACCTTGGCAACCGAAACGGCGGTAATTTCTTTTCAGGCCGCCAGCATGATAGTGGCCCTGCGGGCTTGTGACCTTTTCTGGTCGCCGCGGACAGCAGAGTTTCCACTCCTAAATAGTCTTCCTCCGTGAGCTTGTCTAATGAAACATCACCCGCAGCTGCGAATTGGGGACCATGTGTTGGGGAAGACGCTGAAGGAACAGCTCACGCAGAAGTGGGTCGTGCTGAGCAGCCGAGTCTCCCAGAAGCTGGCGCATGCGATGGAGGAGCTGCGAAGGGCGGCTGTCACCAAGCTCTGTAGCGCTGAGGAGATGCTGGAGTTTGCTGCGCTTGGACGCTGACTTGCGGTCGATGATAGCCGCCTTCAATGTTCAAACGGTCGAGCCGAGTCCTGCGAGCTGATGACGTCCACTAAATCCTTAGCGACGTCACGAGGCAAGGACGACACGAGGTGGAGGAACTTGGTCACCTGGCTGGTGATACGTTGCAGCTGGAAATGAACCTCAACCTGCAAGAGCCAGGTGCGGGGGCTATTGGGCCAAAATGGCGGCAGGCTGACTAGCTGGAATGCGGCCACCGAAGCACCGAGAGGCTGACTGTTCTGGGACAGGTAGCCGCAGGTAGGAAGGGCGGAAGAGCCAGGGGAATCCATGTAGGATGATGGGGTTGCGTGTTCGAAGCCGGGTCGCCAAATCTGTCGGAGCTAAGGCGAGCAAAAACCAGCTCCGACAGCGTTGAGGTTTGAACTGTTTATTTGTGCTGCTCGCGCTGTGGCGGCCTAGCCCAACTTCCTCTTTCTTGTCCGGCGCCGCATGCCATGGCCTGCGAGCCATGCGCGGCGCGAGGGGCATTACAATATATATGTGAAATAATTGAACAAAGCTTCAATAAAAGATCGCGTACTGGGATAACGTTAGATAATGTGGGATAGGAAGGAATTGCAAAAAGTGAGTTTCGAGAAAAACGAGAATGAGGATTAAGAATCACTACATCGGTTTACAAATGCTGCAAACCAATGTCCAAAACTGTTAAACTTCACTATATTTGTAGCTCAGTTCCTCCTTCGTCTCCCATTTGATCCCAGTGTGCTTCAAAATGTCTAGCGTACACCTGTGCCTATTGTTCAAATGACATATGCCACGATACAAGCCAGATTTGAGTGTTGGTGTCCTGCCATAACCATACAATATGTTCCAAACATCTTGCTTAGTTTTCTGATCGTCTTAGTTATTGAATACAAACAAAAATATACATAGATGGTAAGAAATGGTTATTAAAAGTCTAAACTGAACAATTAACAAGAAAAAATAACTAATATCGAAAAAAGTGAGTTTTTTGTTTGGCCGGAAAACTTTGTATTGGTTCCATGAGATGCGTAGTGAGTTACAACTTTGGCTTCATCTTTGTAACGGTGTTGGCTATAAACATAATTTTTGTTGCAGTTCATCTGGGAATGAGTCAGCATTTCAATAAAAAAAATTGAAATTTTTGAATTTTTTACGATATAGCTTCTTAAAAGTGGCGTTATACTCTTATGGCAGAACTTAGCTCGATTTCACCGATATTTGTCTGAAGCCTACTTGACCTTGATAACAGAGTGTCGAACTGAAACCAAAGTGCTATAGTGTGCATTTAATTCGTATCTGGCCTAAGTGCTCTAAATTGTCCACTTTGATTTTTTAAATTTGATGAAGGAGCCGCACAACTGCCTCTTGGACTGCTATTACTCTCAATGCAAAGTTTCCCAAGGTTCCTTGCATTAAAGATGCACCAAGTAATGTACTAGGTTTTCTGTTAACTTTAAGAATCTTGGATGGTACTTCCACCACGGTCCATTTTCCTCAGTTATATAATATAAGACTAAATCTGCCTAGACAAAATTCTCATTCACTTGGTATACTCCTACGCATGAACACCTCAGCATAACGCAAGGGGGTGGTGAGTGACTGGAGCAGAACCTGACATTGTGCTCATACTAACGTGATGGCGTTAAGGCTCCTGTTCTGCAGAAAGTCCGGTCCGGCATTTTGAGCGAAAAATCAGGTGGCCCATCTGCCCATCGTGGCAGATGGACGTTAAATTAATGCCTGGGACTCCCAGCGATCTGTGAATGTAATGTAGAGAATGACTAGTTGCGCATATATGGGCATCAACCCATTAACGCTATTGTGTCATACCGTGAAGGCAGAGTTTAATTGTCCTCACCAGTTTCGTTTTCCCTACTAGCAGGTGTGTTTGATTAAACGATTATTACTGCAAGGTACAGTCACAGTCACGATTAAGAGAGGCTAGCACAAGCGACCAATGACCGGCTGGGCAGAAAAAAGGCAACTAAATATTATTGCCGATTTGGGTAGTTAGTCCAAATGTGAATTAGGTGCACTAGCAGTTCGGTTTTCCCTTCAGTTCCGGTGTTCAGATGTTCCGATCTAGTGTTCATGGATGGCAAAAATGGGCTAGTGTCCATATCTGCGGATTCAGTCATTCTCTCCATTCATAGACCCATGGGAGTCCTCATACCACTCCTGACACAGTGGTGCAGCGGTCAAGAGATGCGCCACTGCCCTTCTATGGAAGATGTTGCCATCGATGGAACTTGGGTTGCGATCCAGGTTGCTCTTCCCGAGCAGCCTCTGGTGATTAAATGAGCTACCACCTGACATGGACAGGTTGCTAGGTGCACACGCAACACATGCACACAAGCGCCTGGGCTTGCCCACGACCTGGTGGGTACGTGAGCAGCCTGCCACGAGGCAGGCTTCAGACACACACACAATGGCGAAATGCAGGGAATGGCCACTATAAGTGCTAGTGCACTAAAATGGAATTTTTTGCAGGTGATGACTTTCTCCTGTACCCCCTGCAAGACTGAGACTTGGAGAAGTTCTTGGGTTTGTCATGAATGGGAGTGCCGCGAGTGGAGGTTATTTTGCACCACTCACTGATCACTTGTGGTAATCTTTTTCACTCTCGACTGTTCATCTCATCTGCAGCAAATGGAGCAGCTAAAAGCACAGTTCGCTTGTTTCTGAACAACTGCCTATATCTTTTTAAGATGATGTCGCTTATATTTATGCACAAAGCCATTTCAGGCTGGCCAATAAATTGGCACTGGTTTTTAGCGTACAGATGTCCTCCAGGCACATTTCAGACAGCCTGAAACGAGTTGTGCAATGGGGGTGCTGTCCACAGTTATGAAGCCCGTTATACTTAGTGGTACGGGCAGGGACACATTATTTTTAGTTGTTTTTATCGTCCCACAATCATTTTTGTATATAGTTATGTAAAATGAGCACTACCAGACGATAAAATGAAATTCCAATGAGCTGGTGCACGAATCACCTGCTGTAGCGTTCTTTACTACCTCGGGCAGCAGTACAATCCATAGGTAGCCTGGATCTGAGCCTAGTGGTCTGAGCATCCGCATCGCATTTGGGATGTGCGGGGTTCGATCCCCAGTGCTGCCGGGTACCCACCAGTGATATAATGGGTACAAGCTTTCCCCTCTTCGAGCAAACATAAGTCGGGCTTCTAACACACGAGGCGGAATTAGGGTTGCTTGACGGCAGAACTTATCTCTGATCTGTCAAGGCAACTGTGGTCAAGACCCTTTTCCCAAGCATCTCACCCCAGAAGAGCCGAGCACCAAGCCGGGGGAAACCTTGTACCCATTAGAAAACCAGTGGGTCCCCGGTGGTACTGGGGATCGAACCCAGCACCTCCCGAATGCGAGGCAGATGCTCTGCCACTAGGCCACGCTTCGGTCTTGCCACACTGCACATATGAAAACGTACCGAGGCTCAGACTATTTTTATAAATAGGAGCATCCATCATTGTGGCAGATTGAAGCCTCACTTACCACAGCAATCTATAAAACAATGAAAAAAAAAATTATGGCAAGAAGTCGGGACAGCCTCTATCCGACCTTTCTGACATCCTTAACTGCTCAGTTTTACGAGTTCTAATGTGGGTACCCAGCCAGCCCCACAATGCGTTCAAGTGCACCTTATTGAGTGCAGGAACTGCATGCACTCCTCAGTGATGACATACATGAAATGGCCACACCATGTAATTCATCAGTATTTACTGCTGAGACATGGCTACAAAAATACTGTCGGACCAGAGGGTGCTCACTGTCCCTCATACACCCACAGCACTAGCAACTTTTACTTACTCTCATCTATTATGCATGAACACGGCACTCATGGAGCCCCCAGCTGCAAGTAACTTTAAAAATTACAACGGTTAAACAAATGTGAAAGTAACGTACTCTACCATGCCAAGTAAGCTGACTCAACTTGCTCAAGCCAAGTCTAGAGTACTTTGCTGCTTGCCAGCATGTGTGTTCTATTCACTGCCCATTTAGACCAGGTGACAAAACTTGCAGGTTTACAATCTGTTCACCTCTGACATCTGGCAAGGAATTTCCGCAATGCGATTGCTAGTTAACCCTTCAACCACCAAACCCAAGCTGCACTCATCATGGGAGATAATACCAATATCCCCAATGACGTGTCGCACTCATTCGGACTGATGTTGTGTTGGTTGCAATTTTCAACACTACATGGCAGTAGTTGTCGATAAAATGCGTTTTGAGTCTGACAACAGCCATTTTTGCCAAAAAAAAACGCAAAAATTCAGCCGATTTTGGTACATTCCTCGCGAATTCATTTGACAGTGAAAGGTTTTAACAGCAGAGGTAATAAAATGCTGGCAATTTGTCTCCTACTGTCGCAGCATGTACTGAAGATGCAGCCAAGAAATGCGAGTGAACTGCTACCAACTTGCTGGCAGCCAGTGTCATTCATTGACGCTTCCTGCATGCCCTTTTCGGAACCTCGGGGCGATAAGGAACATAATCGCTATGTCATCCCAGCCCTGTTGATCAAATTTTCCTTAATGAGAACTTCATATTTCATCCAACAGTAGGTAGTGTGGCTGCATTGCAATTTACAATCAGCAGGATGCCATGAGGATATACTCTGAACCCATAAACTTCAGAGGAAGACCTAGGTTTGGCATCTCTATCCAAATACAAAAGAACATGGACACCACTGCCTCATCATCGAGGGAACTGCACTTAAGGGAAAAAGATGGAACACAAATGTAGCATGCAAGAGTGGCGGAACGGGCTAGTTGGTAATTCATTATGCGATACAGCGCTATGGTGTCTTGTCTTTCCTCGTCCTTGTCTCTGTTCGCGCTGTATCGCATAACAAATGTAGCGACTAACACAGCAGATATTGAGTTAGAACAGCTACTGCGTGCTGCTCCATAGCAATGGAGGACAGCAGATACTCTATTTGAATTTTAAATGCAGTCATAATAAATGTAAAAACATAATAACCCATTCTGCTTGAAGCAAACAAAATCTGAAGCTTAAATTTCGGGCTACATTAGTTCATCAAAAATTTTTTTGCCAAAATCACACACTCTGCAAACTAAGATGCCAATATTGTACACTTTCACTGCTTGCACAAGCCAATTGTAATTTACAACACACTAACATCTGTTTGCACCATGAACCAAGTTGTAAAAATGAAATTTAAAAGTAATCATTTTCAAACCTTGCTGTTTTTTGTTTACGTGCCTTTCTAAAAAGAATAAAACCAAGCCATAAATTGAAATTCTACTTTTTGTCACGTACACTGCTTTGAGTTTCTTTTTTATTTTTGTTCAAGTCAGTCTGACATCTCTGCCTTCTTATCTGGACCAAAGAAGTGCAGTTCAGCTCAAGCTAAAGCTCTCCTCAACAGACTCTTTAAATGCTATTTTGCAATGAACTCGTTTTTCAGGGCACTATACAAATTCAGTACTGGGAACAGTAGCACTGGCTTGAACGCATGGACCTTAGCCAGTAACAACTTCAATGACCTTGCCTGCAACTGCGGAAGCTGGTTCTGTCAACTGTGAGCCGCAGCTTTGCATAGCATCTCGGTGCGAAAACATCCTCGCACAAGAGCAGGCTCCAATGCTGCCCCAACTACGCACTGATGTAATGTGTCAAGCAACTATTGGATTGTGTAATTCTGCATAGCGAAAGATTGAGCAGAGAACTGAAAGCTGCGATAACCAGCCATGCAATGACCACCTATCTGTCTCCTCAAACTACCTTACATCACTTTATTTCTTGTCCAGTTAAGAAGTCCAAACAACCTCTAATTGGTCGTCTCTTACTTTGGCATCAAACAAACAAAACTTAAAGTAGTGACATATAACAAACCGGTCATGCAGCTGTGAATGAAATATTCCTCCGTGACCAAACGAAGTGCACAAAACAAGCAAGATGTCCATTACAAATTCAGCTGCCAGCTTTGTGCTCGTGTGAGACTCCTTGGAACTACATCCACACTGCAGTGTTAACCGCCACAGTTGCCAACAGACGCAATTCGACAGCCTGTCTGCCAGCAGGCCAAAAGGTTCGATGGCTCAACAAACAGCCTACTCGCAGATCACATCATGGAATGAGTGTAAACAACAAATTTCACATCAGCACCTGACTTGTCCTGCAGCACCACACAGCACGTCCACCTAGTGTCGTTCAAGGGCCTTCAGTTTGCACCAAGGTTACAGCCTGCCCAGCTTTGTTTGGAAGAGTGCACTCGAAGGATCTCGATCCAGTCTTTCGGGCAGTACACTGTCCCACATGGTGTCCACCGATGTGACGCCCATAAAATGCACGCCCGCAGTACGTCTCTTGAGCACATGCCTAGGAAAGTACCCAGCTTGGGGCCAAATGGAGTGGCAACAGCAGCAACAGCAGCACCGATGTTGGCCAGTGGGCAGCTGTGGCTGCGCTGTCGTCTGCGCCGCAGTCGTCGGTGTGCGTCAGGTTGAAGGAGACCCATGGCCAAGGCAGGTTCCGCACACACGCGGGGGGGCTCTCTGCAAACTGTACACGCTGTGCTGACACAGCGATGCAGTAGTGGCGACGACTCGCCAATGCACTGGCCACCAGCAGTCGTGTGCCATTCTCCTCCCAGCTGCCATGGCACTCAAACCCTGCATGTAAGTGCCACATATCTGTCCAATTTCTTTCCTGTCCACACCTACCAGGCTTAGCATGAGATCAAATGATATCATACTGGCTATCTTGACTGCACACAAAGCAGTATTCAATGCCCCAACAGCTGCACTCTTCAAAATATCTACCAAGTGCCAGCTTGCCAGGTTGAAATAACTAAACGTGTGGGACATAAAAACACACGGATGCCGACCACAGCCTTTGGGTAGGTAGTAGTCTCCTGTAGTTAATATGGACATACAATATATGGAATACCAGTGAACATCTCAGTGGGTGCTGTTTTTATGCCTTATGTTCTAGACAGGCACTCCTGTGCAGAACAGACATAACAATGTAGCACAGTGGAGTACTACCAATGGCCTTGCCAAAATGAGCCAAGGCAAAGGAATTGTGGGATTTAACATCCCGAAGCAATGCACGGGGGACACCATAGAGGAGGACTCTTGGATTAATTTAGACCACGTGGGGCTCTTTAATGCGCGTTAACTTCGAATAGCACACGGGTACCTTTTGCAATTTGCCTTCAACAAAATGCAGCCACCAAGGCTGGCATTGAACCAAATTCTCCAGCTCAGTTGTTGAGCGCCCTAACCACTGAGCCAACATGGTGGGGCGGAAATTGAAGGGACAAAGAACCAAGCAAGCCAGCAATGATCTGCACTCGGACCAAGAGGAACACGAAAAAAGAATACAAGCAGCACTGCATTCTGAGCTCAAATTACTGACAACAAATGCAAACGGACAGTGGAGCAATCGGTGCACTGACACCCAGAAGGAAGCAAAACTGTCTCGATATTTGGACTACACTTAAAAAGCAGCAGCTGGCCAGCAATTACCATATTTACTTGCATAATGAACCCACTTTACTTCCATAAAAATTGAAGTCAATTTGGGGAGAGGGTGCACTACGCTGAGTAAAGAAAATCGACAGATTTTCCTGTAAGTCACAATTTTGCATTATACGTCTATCTGCCCATATCTACGTCTGTCTGTCTGTCTGTCCGTACATCCATCCATCCTCAATAAAAGTGTGTGGTTGATAGGTTGTGTCGCCAGTGTTTAGTACTGTTTGCTTCAAAAGGTGTTCACTGTATCATGGTGTGATCTGACGATTTTGTCATAGCCGATCGTGCAAGGCCGAGTAAATACGGTAAGTGGTCAAATTATCAACCTACCTCGCACATAAGACTATTTCGTGACAGGCTTGTGCCTGTTCCTTTGACAATTGTAACCCATGCACATAGGAGCCCAGTCACTGTCCAATAATGGACTGTTCCGACGCGAGCTGTTTTGAGTATTCAGCCCCCGACTGGCTGAGGCCAGCTGTAGCCTCCACTTCAGCGCATACAAAACGTGAGACTGAGCACAGCAGCACTCACGGTGGATGTCGGAGCCACAGCCCAGCAGCAGCTGCAGCTGGTCCTGGTGGTAGCCGCAGCCTGAGCTCAGCACTGGGCGGCCACTGCAGCCCTGAGCTGGCAGCAGCAGTGCCCCTGCTCCAGCTGGCGGAGTAGGGGGCAACAGGAACAGGCGGCCCAGCAAGGGCCCACAGCTGCCACCACCGCCGCCACCCCCCGGTGCCTGCTGCTGCTCCTGGTGCTGCACCAGCGTCAGTGGCTTGGCAGGCTGATCGCAGTCACCCAGCCGCAACTCCACTACATGCGCCGCCTTCTGCAGCAGCCCGAGGCAACGCTGCTTGATGGTACTGCAAGCAACGCGCATGGCCTTGGTAATTGTAGTTGGTAATTTATAGAAACATTTGAATGGGGGGAAAAGCACAACAAAAACAGCACCCGTCTTGACCCCTTTATGTGCTGCGCTAAAAAGTACTCTACCTAGAAAGCGTGAACCAACTAGCCCCCAAGCAAACTCTACTGAACCAAGACAGACACACAGAAAAGCGGCCAAAGTCACTTAACAAGACACGAGGCCAGACATAAAAGATGCGAATGATGAAATGAACAAGCATAACGTGTAAACCAAGATATAGAGAAAAGCAAAAAAAAAAGTGATGGTAGATTTGGGTAGTTAGACCAAATGCGAATAAGGTGCGCTAGCAGTTCTGTTTTCCTTTTGGTTCCGGTGTTCACAGACAGCAGTTGCTCGTATAGTGATAATGGGTTAATGTGCTCATGGGCCTCGCTGAATGCTTTCCAGTATTGCAATTTCATCGGCCAAGATGCAAAATTCCACGAGTTCTGGCTCTCTCCCACTCCCACATGACTGGCTTTGTGTGTGGCACCATCTTTCCTGTGAATATGTTACAAGCACATTTCTGTGGCACTACCATCAAGATTTCTCTTACCCTCATGTTTGCGCTTCACCAGCAGTTGCTACCCCTGCTGGCACTGCTGTATGCATCCATACCCCTTGATAAAGGCTATCAAGCCGCATTAAAGATGTCGATATTAAGGAGCCACTTGATAACAATCTGATTTTCAGTCACCCATACGACGCCTCCTTGTAAGAAACAGGCACAATCACCACAAGGTGAGGCGGCAGAACCTGCTGTTAAAAAGAGCTAAGAACATCAAGGCAGCGTGTGCAGCTGAGTGTAAGTTTTCCAATGTGTCCTCGGGAAAGAAACCAAGCAGAGGGCACTTGGGGCAAAAGATGGAGTGGAATGGAAAGCGGCAAAAGGATGCACTGTAGAGAGCGCCTGACAAGCTGGAGCAAAGAGAGGCGTACAGCACGCTCTAAGCAGAGACTACGCAAATTGGTGCGGCAGCCACCAACTGGAAAAAGCAAGCTTGCATTGCCTTATAGCCTTTGATAGAAGGCCAATGGCTGCAACATTTCCTGCAGTAGGAGACATCAGTGCTCTGCGAGTCTCGCTGGTTTTTACTGTTAATTGTTAGGGCAACTGCTCATATTTCATGCCATGGATGTGCTTATGAGCCTGCCGGCACAAATACCCGGGACTCTGCTTGCTCAATGCACTGCACCTACCATTCGTATGTAGCCTGGACATGGAAGCGCGACTCAGGCGGATCACCGAGCTCGGGCAATGGCTTCAAGCAGCGCAGCCTTGTGGTGCCCAGCAGCAACACGTCGGGTGCCAGCACCCGCAGTGGTGCACTGCCTGCCTGTAGCGGTTGCCAAGTAGCCAACGAGAACCAGGTAGGCCAGCTGCAGGCATGTCCCGCCCCGGTAGCAGCCGGGGGCCACAGGCGCAGAGTCCGGGAGCCTTCAGTGGCACCACTGAGCGCATCACAGGTGGCGTCGCCCGACTGGGCCACCAACCAGCCACCATCAGCAGCGATGTGCTCATATGCGAAGCAGCGCAGCCTGTCTGCATCTGTCTTGGCCGCAGCGTGCACCAGTCGACCAACAAGGTACCGCACCGAGCCCTCCTTCCATGAGGCCAGGCATGTCAGCTGCTCCTCTGCACAATGTTCCCCACCACCAGAAAACTCGCACCAGCACTAATATGCACGGCACAATGCTTGTGTTTCAATTATGGTGCCAATTTTGTTTAGTCAGAAAAACTAGGTGTCATGGCCAGCAATAGCCCTGGCACACCCATATAGCGATCATGCAGCCAGTGCAGCTAGTAGGAGCGGAGGAAGAAATGGCTCCCACCCTCTTTTGTTCTCTCAGGCAGGTTTAGCGAAGGGAGCTCTAGCCTACAGCTGGCCCAACTTAAGCAGCACAATTACCTCTGCTCTCAGAGCCCAGCACACTGGTACAGGCCTGGAAGCGCAGCAGCAGCTGGCTGGGTTCGGTGCACGACTCGAGGTGTGACTCTGGATTGGCACAGTCGCCGCTGCCCTGGTTGTACTTGAACCGCAACGGTCCCTGTAGCGGACACTCCTCCGCGCTGCCGTTGAGTCGGAAGAGCGAGTAGAGGCTGGCATCTCCGGCAAACTCGGCGCACACAGCCGCGTGTGAAGTGAAGTGGGAGCAGGGCGTTTCCTTGTACTGCAGCACATTGGCATGTTTGGCACTGATGCCCAGGCAGCGCACGCAGCTAGCTTCAGCCAGCAGAAACTTGCTGTCGTGACCCTCAATGCAGCGGCCCCGTCCAGACAAGTGGGTGCGGTTGATGCGCACGGGCCCCCGTGCCCCTTGAAGGAACCACTCTCCCCACCAGCTCGCTGGAAAGTCGCAGCCATCTGCACTGCAGACTGCAAAAAGTGGAAGGCATTTCTTTAAACAGGACACAGGCAACAAAGTCAAAGGACTTGTGATCAGCAATGGAAATTTTCTCCCTCGCTGCATCCACCATCAGCAAACAGCGTTTTTGTAGACTGTGCAGAAGCCAGATGACAGTTTTTGCACAAAACTATTGTAAGGCCGTTCTGTGTGTAATCATTTGTACAGTTTCTCAAGGGCAACCACACACTACCCAAAAAGAATGAGGTACTTCAGCTTGGAATTCTGTGTTGGCTGGCCTGCCCAGCATGAAAAATTTTACCCACTGGGAAGACCCAAAGGCCAGGATGCTATCCGAACTCACTTATTTGATGGCAGTAAACAGCAGAAAGTGGAAGCTTCACAATTCAGAGTGATGAGATGCCTACGCACATTCAAGACTAGATGATGGTATGCACGTTTACCAGCAATCATATAACATTCCATCCAAGGCACAATTTGTTCAATGGCGAGGTGAACTCCATTCAGTCACTTACATTTCACCTACCAAGCCAGACTGGCCGCATATACTTCGTATACACCTGGCTGAAATGCATGTGTGCCCATATCGCTGTCAAGAACGCTGCATAAGATTCAGGAACAATACACCGAGAAACGCTTACATTTTTATATTTCCTGCTTATTGCATATTCGTGTGTTCTCTGTCTGTCTTCGTCTTTTCTGTACATCAGAAATCATTCAGAAGTTGAAGGCATGTATGTTGCAAAGGAAAAATACTGAATTTTTAATAACTACATTCAATATGATTTGCTCAGTCAGCTCTGGAAAAAAAGCTTAACTACCTTCGAAAGATTCGGCTCTCATAGCCGAACGTATTGCCTCAAGCAACATTTACAGATTAATGGCACACAATACTTGTCAACTTCAGCTCATGAACTTGCAAAGTGAAGGCAGTAAACATTTTATAAAATACTGCCTTAATACCTCGTTCTTTTTTCACACAAGCAGTTAGATGGCACAACTCCGTGACCTTGGTAGCAACAGATCCTCAGGTGCATTCCCCCCTCTCCGACTTTTGACTTCTGACTTGCCATCACATTGATTTTTTTTTAGCAATTAGTCATTCCTAGTGAACTGTCAAGTCGATGCCCCCCCCCCATCGTTAAGCACAGGTCAAATTATTTTTCTATTGTAGGTAGGATACAACTTAAAAAGACAGCAGTTGTTAGCACTGGGCCACAATCCGCGGTGTACTGTATTACTCCGCTAGCCAGTCCCAGAAGTAAACAAAATCAGCTTTTAATGTCTTACTTTATTAAACAAGCCAGGTATAAACATTCTTGATCTTATAACTTTTTTTCTTGTGATTAGCTTCTTGTTTAGGTGACAATATAAGTTTTAACAACACACTACGTTTTTGTCGACGAGGAATTCTGTGCGTTGGTCTTAAATGTGGGCGGAGCTTCACTGAAGACTTAAGTTGTATCCGACTATACAATTATGAGCCTTTTGCTTACTATACAAAAGTTTAACCTTAACCTTCAGCTTCAAATATGCTGCTTACTCAGACTCTGTAAAAAAATACAGATGCCTCTGACTGAAGTAAAGGGAAGCGTCTGCTTGCTACATTCCAAAGAAAATAAATAACTTTCCATCTTTCAAATTGAAATCACTCACATCTGACAAATATGTGAAATCACATGACCTTACTTGTATGCACTGTAATCATTTTTTTCTTCGTTTCTTATGTTATAAATTGTGCATGAAAATCTGCATTTTTCATATATACATTCAGAAGTAGACGGGGCACATTTTGTTTCATGGATAATGCAAACTTAGATGCACTGAACATATTGCCATTCTACATATTTCCTCTCAGAACATGATTAGTGTGCTGCTAATTCAGTTGTTTGTATTTTGTTACATTTACATGCCGTTTAACTTTTCCTGCAATATATGTGAACCATACTTACATTGCTTTATTCAAGTTATGTGCTACTACTGAGGAAACAATCCAGTCACTGTCTAATCATTATAGGTATAGCATTGTTCAAATTACAGATAGAAGCACAGCACTCTCAGCAGGAAGAAGAGCTACAGGAGCTTTAGGAAACTTCTACTGGTTGTGAAGCTTATCCATAGCATGCTTCCGCTGCCCCAGCTAGCAACGCCGGGCCTAGCAAAAATCTTTCCCTTCCTTTTAATTACTGTTTTAATAAAACTACTTACTACTACCACAAGTTTACAGAACTTAATTTTGGCTGAAACATTTTTTTTTTCCTGTCTGCACTTGTGCAACATGCAAAACAGTATCTTTGCTACACAACTGTGACTGTACTACTTGGTAAGCTTTATTGAATCAACTCTTCGCTTTTACTCCTGACACAGTTCTCTCTCTCTATGCAATTCTACCATAGTACAACTGGTACAGCAGCAGCTTGCTGTCTTTTAACCGACACTGACACCTTTCATAGTGGCCGGTTCTGTCTAACATGGAAGAAAGCTGCCTGACCAGATAAAGGTTTATCGACCACCCTACCTATTCTAGCTGAAGTGAACAATGTGCTCGTCCTCTATGCCCAACCATGGCCGGAGGCTATGGCCCAACTATTAGGGTGGGAGAAAAAAAAGGGGCAGGTGGAGGTCGCGGAGAGAAGCTTGCCAAGGTGCTTTCACGCGAGTATCCAATTCGCCGTTTACACACCGAAAATCAAGCATGCATTATTCAGGTTAAAGACTTGCACTAAATCTCATGCGGCCGTGCTCGTCTACGCCTTTACACTTGTATGTATGTATGCATGCATGAAAAACGAGTGCTGGCGTCTTGCGCCCACCGATGTTCCTCGTGCTCTAGCTCCAACGTAGAACAGCTGGGTCATTGGAGCTCGCACTCTGGGCTGGCACCGTGGATACGCTCGACGGTTATAATCGAGCAGTGTTTACATGCCAGACACTTACGAAGTGCGGGAACTGCTTCAGATCGCCGACATCGGCATGCCAGCGCTTCTCCACTACCGTTCTACTTTCCCGTCACCCTGCCCGAATCGCAGACGTTCGAGGGCGTTTTTCACGCCACCCACTTGCGCGCCAAGCAGGCTCGCAGCGCTAGGGCATTCGAGCCCAAGGGGGACGGTCGGCAGCAAAACCGCCGCAACCCACCGGCGCAGTAGTACTGCACGAGCAGCAGCGGCAGGGCACGCACGAGGACACGCCCGGCCATGCCGCGGCGGGTCGATGCTGCCGCAGGGTCCTCCGCCGCACAGGATCGTCACCGCGGCGGCGCCATGGCTCACCGCCGCCCAGCGGCCCTCGCTGCTGCCGTGACGGACGGCCGGGGTGAACGCGCTTCCAGCGTGCGCTCTTCGCGTAGTGCAAGGTGCAGCGCCACGACCGTCGGGGACTCTCTGCAGTGCCACACGGGGCGCGCGGCTGCATCAATCACCAGCTACGAGGCCTGCCTGCCGCCATGGCCGCCGAGGCCGCACCGAGGAGTCGGCTCCGTCAAAATAACGGCGGTCGCCCTGTTCTGATGGCTTCCCGTGCCACCGATATGCGTTTATCTTTTATTCATTTTGTGTCGCTGGTCATGTGACATATGACCCGCGCATTACATGCTTGGAAAACTCTTTTGTATGTTTTCTTCATCTGTCCAAAAGACTGGTTTCGGTTATTGTTAGGCGCCGAATAAATTATATTTGACTTAGCCATGGAGCGCTGTCTACTTAGCTTGCCCTTTTCTCTTTCTCCATCTCTAATTTCTAATCATATCGGGCTTCTTAGCTGCGGGTCAACGAACTGCAGCAAATTCAACTGTGTCCACTTGACTAAGGTCCATTTTGAGCTCTATAATCCCGGAAAAATTGCAGATGATTCGCGGCTCACAATTAGGGCGTGGTGGTGGCGGGATTCTTTCGTCTTAATTATGATGACAGCCTACTGATGGGTCGGCTCGATATCGTGTAGGGTGGTCGGGAGCTTGTGGATCTCAACAACTCTTAGATCCCAGCCCACCAGCTGCTTTTGTGCAGCCGGCTCTTAGCTGGACACCGCGATCTCCCACCGCGCTCTATGTCGATGAGTTGCCATTTAGAGGGTGGCTGGAGCTCGGAGCAAATGTAGAGGATACAGTGAACGTCTGCTCTGGGTGCCCCGCATAGGGTGCATTCGCGGGAGAAAAGTCCAGGCGGTGCATAACTAGAGCAAGGTGAGCTGTGGATATAAAGGTACAGGATTGGAGCTGGCGCTAACCTGCTCGAGTTTAGAGAGGGATCTGTGGGGGGTTGATTGAGTTGTTGCTCCCTATAATGGAGACAAATTTCGTTACAGGTAACCATGCAGGCGTTCGCGTGCACTGCCTGGGTCTGTAGCTGGTCCTGCTCGGTTGACGTGCACCCGAGCTGTTAATTTGTGGGCTGTTTCCCGGGGTTGCCTGTATGAGCAGGTACCCATGGGAGTTTGATTTGGTCGGGGCCCGGTTCAATAGAATTGAGAATGTTGAAAGCAGGCGTGTGAATCCTGCCTCGTGCAAAATTCCCGATTGATGTTCTTGAATGACTAAAAATTAGTGGGGCAGTGGTTGAAGAGATCGCCAAGGCAATTGAAATTTCCTCCGCCTCCAGTGAGGATGTAGCTTTGGTCGAACCAGAAACTAAAGGCTGGAGTGTGTTGGAGACTACGCTCAAGGCAGAGGCTTGATGATTGGCATATTCTTCGGCATCCATATAGACTACACTGGTATTTACGTGATAGTGTTTGTGCAACGCCGGGCTCTGACTTCTCGGCGAGCTGGGGGGTGGACCGGATGGACGTTTGGGGGTAGCGGAAGGATTGTTAGATGGGATTGAATTGTTCCCGGGGTGGAGTGCATGTGCCTGCGGGAGCTTGTACGGTTGAGGTCTAGGGCAGAGAACTGCCGCTCTGTAGTGGTGGATGATACGCGTTCGAATTGCGCTGTATGGTGGGCTTCGATAAGCTCATCTAGGGTATTGTGAACCCCCATAAGGAGGAGACGGGCATTCGACGTGTGCCTAGGGACAGTGAGGGCAGTTTTATAGGCTTATGACGTATGAAGTGATGAAGCGCATAGTCCGACAAATGAGCAACCAAAGTTCACTGCGTGAAGAGTGCATGAGGGTAACATGCACTGCGAAGTTAGAGCTTGTCACGATGTCCAAAGTAATTTAAATATGCAAATAAAGTTCGTTGCATGTCTATGTCGCCAAGGGCAGGCTAAGGGACCTAAAACACTGTTGTTAGAGGCACTGAAGACAGCTTCTCCATGCAATGTTCATAGCACGCTCGCTCGTCAGCATGCGCGCCGGGCACTCAAGCAGGATATCTTCCACAGTTTCGATCGAGCCGCAGTTGTCACAAATGCGGACTGTTCATTTGTGCGAAACCGTATCGCAAGCCGTTTGTAAATGCAGCGTTCAGGCGAAGTCAATGATAAACTGTTTCCATATGGCGAGGAACTCTGGGTAGGAGTCTTGATCTGAGATGTGAGTCGACTGAGTAAATAATTTGGTAGTGATGTGTCGGCAAACTCTAGAGCCGATAGATTTCTTCGGAAGCAAATCTCTTAGCCATTTGGGACGCATCACGTTTCATGAATGAAGCACGAGCGTACCTCCGATATTGGTGACCTACACGGGCCGCTTCATCTGCTTTTTCAATAGCCAGAATGCCGCAGTGTGCTGATATCGATCTAAATGTTATGCAATGTCCTGCGACAACAGCCACATGACGTAGATACCCGACGTCAAGAGAAATGGGCTCGTTGATTGGTGTTATTCAACAGGTTGGACAGGATCTGCAGATATGCTTTGGAGTCGGTAAAGATAACCCATCGGCCGGGGGTTCGGCACAGGATATAGGAAACAGCTTCTTTAATGCCGTGAAGCTCAGCTGTTTTAGAGGATGTCTTCCGTTGCAGCCGATAAGAAAGGATATGCCTGGTTGAGGGCAAATAAATGGCGCAGGAAGAAGTGTCTTGACTTGTTGAAACGTCGGTGTGATGACCCCATAATGCGCAGGTCCACACGGGACGGAGAGGCAAAGAGACACCGTATGGCTCAGTTTAAACAAACAGGTATATTCAATAATTACACAGGAGTAAGATTATACATCAGAGGCTGGGGCGTCCGAGCTTACGTGCCGACGACTTCATGGGGGGGCGATGGAGTGGCTCCGGAGTTGGGCTCGAGCGGTTGCTGGCAGAAGCTGCACGCCGACGGGCTTCGGCGCTGAAGGCCCTCTTGGCGAACGATGTCGTCCTGAGCGTGCTTGCAGTAGAATTTCAATAGTCGTCCGTTTCTTCGAGGATGGTTCACAAACCCTTCCTCCAGTGTCGCCCGGCCCGGAAGATGAACCGGAGGCGAGCTTGTAGATGATGACAGCAGAGCACAATTTTACAACATACATATACAGAGAGCCAAACTGGAAAAAGCAGAACTGAATCTACAAAAGAACAAACTTTGCACCACTTCACTCATCGACCGGGCAGGCCAGTGCCTAAGCAGCATCACATCACATGCCAAGCATGGAGCCCCAGCTCAGACTGCACTGCATCCGTTTACATGCGCTTTTAAGCACTTGATTAACAAAGGACTAAGGGCGGTCATTTCCAGTGGCCCGCCCAAAGCATCAATTCTCCAATCCAAAATAACATGCGAGATGGGGACCACCCCTTGGGCTGGGCTTAGCCTCGACCCCAGAGTCTGTCAACAATACAAACTAAATAAACAACAAAAACGCCACCACTCTCTCTCAAGTGAGAGTACACACAGGCTCTCTCCTCGGAGCCAATTCACCAGCGCCTGTCCCTCCACATTCTTGGCGAGTACTGCCTGTCCGCCATGACAGGTGTCCGTCGCGGCCCTTCTGGGAAGCTGTGGGTGCCTTCCCGGCGATAGCCCACGACAAAGGGGGGGGAGGGAAAGAATGTCGTCTTCGCTGTATCGCATAGCGTCGGCTGTGGTACGGCGCGCTCTGGCCCGCTGACAGCTCCATTGACCTGGAATGTAACCGGAAATTGGGGAGGATAAAGCCTGTTTCCCCGGGGCGGCGGCGGGACCGGTTTTTCTGGTCGTCACTCCAAGAGCATGGCTGGGTAATTGATGATGCCGCTGTCACGGGTCTCCGTCTACGCCGCGCCGTCGAACGTGGATCCTCGTAGCATACACGGAATGTCACACTCGCTCACCCTCCAGAAGAATGTTCTCCGAACATTTGAGTCCACGCAGCTCCCCTTGTCTTTCTGAATCGCCTCGCACAGTGCGTCCGACAAAACACTTTTCGCTGCACTCAACACCACTGCACAACACCATATGCCTCCGCTGTCAATACTGGCGTCTCCAGGGGCAGCACTGATCTTCTTTTACAGATAAACATGAAACTCAGCACCCAAGCCTCTCCTTTCTAGTCCAAACTGGACGAAATAAATTTACCACAGTTACAAAGGAGCTCCCACTTCTAGCACGATCACGGCACAGACAAAAATATAGATAACGAAAGGAAGTAGGGCAGGTTCTGCATGCGCTCCGCATGCTCTCCTGTGCAGGTGTTACTTAATGACAGAAAGGTTTAACTACCAACTCCGATAACTTAACACATAAGCACATAGCAATGTTATGAGCTGCGGCATTACACAATTCTAACCAGTTCACAACTCCGCTCTGTTTACGCCATCAGTCCGACTTAGCTTTCCGATTTCGCAGCGGATATCGGCCTTCATGAGTCATACTAAGTAAGTCTGTGCCCCTTTGTCTGCTTTGGGACTCGCGAGGGCTCGTGGCAGGAGCCTCTCCTGGCGTTATCTGCGCGGCAACCTCGCGCGCTTCTTCTTCTAGCAATGCATGAAGTAAATCCGGTGGCATTCCGGCCGTCACCTCGGGCGCCTGCCGAACAAATGCAGGAGAGGGCGTTTCTTGCGAACTATCTGCGCGCTCCGCTTCACTTCTGTCCCCATCAAAATCCGCGCTTTCCCTTTCCTCATTTCGTGAATACTGAACCGGTGCCGACTTGAGGCGATTTGCGTGTATCCTTATCAAACGCCGGTTCACGTCTCGGACTCTGAAGTTTACCGGAGAAAGCTTCTCGACAACCTCGCACGGTCCTCTCCACTTCGTCTGGAACTTACGAGCTAGCCCAATCTGCCTTTGGCAGTTTTCAATGTACACGCTGTCCCCCACATCAAACGGCGCGTCTCTAGCACTGCGATCGTGCACCTCCTTCCTGCGCTTTGCCGCTTTCTTTAAGGACTCCTTTGCGATGTCCCTCGCCACTTGCAAGCGCGATTCTAGCTCAACCTTATAGTCGTCCAGTGAAGCGTATGGGACACGACGGGGGCCCTCTGGCACTTCACTAGGCTGGTCCGGGTCTCGGCCGTAGAGAAGAAAGAATGGCGATTCGCCCGTGCTCTCGTGTGCTGCGGAATTGTAGGCAAACATTGCATACGGGAGCCACAAGTCCCAGTCCCGCTGGTCGCGCGAAACAAAATGCGACAGGAACCCGGCCACGGTTTGGTTCAGTCGCTCCACCGCGCCGTTGCAAGCCGGATGGTACGGTGTTGTCTGCTTCTTAGCGATCTTAAGCAGCTCGCAAACTCTCCTCATTAGCTGCGACACGAAGTTCGTTCCCCGATCTGTCAAGAGTTGCCTCGGGGGTCCATGTCGGAGCACGATCTGTTCGACAAATGCTCTTGCAACCGTGTCTGCCTTCTGATCTGGGAGTGCTACCGCTTCCGCGTATTTTGAAAGGTGATCGACAAATACTAAAATGTACTTGTTTCCGGAAGTGGTCGTGGGCAAGGGGCCCATTATGTCCATACCTGTCCGCTCGAAGGGAGCCGAAACCTCAGGGAACGGCTGAATTGGAGCTGGTCTTCGTCCCTTGGGTGTTTTTCTTTCGAGACAGGAATGACACTTCGCACAGTAGTCTCTAACATCCTGTCGCATGCCACTCCAAAAGTACAAACGCTCCACACGCCTGCGTGTCTTCGCTACGCCAAAATGACCGGCGCATGGCGCATCGTGAAACGCGCGAAGAACCCTTTCTGTCCACGACCGAGGTATGACGACTCTCTCCCAAGCGGTTTTCTCTAATCTCCCTTTCCTGGTTGGCCTCGTGCGCCGACACAGGGTGCCGTCTTTGTCAATGAAATAACCTAGCTGTTCGGGGTGAGACGGTGCGCCCTCTAAGCTTTCGATTATTCGCTTCAGGTCAGGATCTTTGCACTGCTCTGTGCGTAATTCGGCGGGGTCGACTACGGGGACAAACTCATCTATAGCTGCCACGGCAGCTGTGCGGCTGAGTGCATCAGCATTCAGATGTGTCTTTCCTGACTTGTGCTCAACTTCAAAGCAGTATTCCTGCAGGTGTAGATTCCATCTAGCGAGTCGCGAGCTAGGGTCCCTGACACTCATCACCCATTTCAGAGGATGGCAGTCTGTGACTAGCTTGAATTTGCGGCCGTAAAGGTAGCATCTGAAATGCTTTACTGCCCAGACAACGGCGAGGCACTCCCTTTCCGTAGCTCCGTACTTTTGCTCTGTGGGGCTCAGCTGTCGGCTAGCAAAAGCAACGGGATGTTCTTTGCCCTCGATAACCTGAGATAGCACGGCACCAACTGCGAACTTCGACGCATCTGTGGCCATAACGAAGGGCAAACTAAAATCCGGGTGGCGCAACAGCGGTGCACTCATTAGCTTCCTTTTCAGGGCCCCAAAAGCATTCTCCGCGTTTTCGTCCCAGCGAAAGGCGACATTTTTGGCTGTTAAGGCGGTGAGCGGCTTAGCGAGCTTGGCGAACTCCTCTATGTGCCTTCGGTAGTAACCGATCAGGCCGAGAAACTGCCGGACCTGGCGGACGCTAGTCGGGGATGGAAAATCCGAGACACACCTTAGTTTCTCAAGGTCCGGTCGCACGCCGTCAGCTGAAACAACGTGCCCGAGGTATTTCACCTCGTTTTTGAGGAATTGGCACTTAGAGGGCTTCAGCTTGAGACCCGCTGCTCTTAGTCGCACCAAAACCTGCTCAATATCGCGCAAATGGTTATCAAAACTGTCACTGTATATGATAATGTCATCCATATACACGAAGCACAGCCTTCCCAGAAGACCTGCCAGGATAACATCAGCGGTTCTCTGCCAGACAGCAGGGCTGTTGGCCAGACCCATCGGCATTCTTTTCCATTCATAGTGCCCTGAGGGCGTGTTGAATGCCGTTTTCTCGGCATCTGCCGGATCCATTGCTATCTGCCAGAATCCCGCCGCCATGTCCACTACCGTGAAGTACCTGGCAGAGCCCAGCTGAGAAAGCGTCTCCTGTATATTGGGGATGGGGTATGGATCGATGCGAGTTACGGCATTTAGTTTGCGGTAGTCCACTACCAATCGATACGAGCCATCTGGCTTTTCCACCAATAGTGCTGGTGCTCCCCAGGGTGACTTTGAGTGTTCGACAATGCCGCGATCAATCAGGTCCTGCACCTGCCGCTCCATCTCCTCACGTTGGGAGTAAGGAATCCTGTACGCACGCTGGTAAACGGGCGATGAAGTGCCGGTTTCTATCCTGTGCTTTATAACGCCACAGCAGCCCAAATCCAGGTTGGACGCGGCGAATACCTCCGAGTAGTCGTTCAGCAAACCAGCCAGAGCCTCCCTCTCCCTGGAATTTACGTGAGAAAGATCGAACGACACCTTTGGAGCAGCCGAAGGACTAGCATGCTCTACAGTTGCGAGTACCGTATCGGTGGGCTCACGTTGCTCTATCGCAGAGGTGAAGAAAGCCAATGTTTTGTTCTTGGGAAGGCTCAGTGGCTGCTGGCTACAGTTAACCACGCGTAGGGGCACTCTGTGGGCGTCATTAACTGTCACGAGGCACGCGGCTGCCTTCAGGCCATTGCTGAGAGAGTCGACCGGCTCAAGCACTCCCACGGCGCCGCTCTCTACATCTGAAGGCACAAACGCGTACAAAATGTGCTCCGACCAAGGAAGGACGACCGCCTCCTCGACCAGCCGGACGGCAACCCGCGAATATACCTTCTCCAATGATCCCACTGTTTGACGGGTGTCAATATCGGTAATGCGAATCTCAGCCCCTCTCCTGTTCAAAAACGGAACTTTTGAGCCGCCCGCATTAACCTCTTCCTCGGAGAATGAGACTACTACCTTTCCTTTTCTCAAAAAATCCTGCCCTAATATACCTGACACTCCGTTTGGCAGAGACACCGTGTCCGGGCATACGTAGCAGGGGTGCTCCAATGCAATTCCGCCGAGAGAGAAGTGTAACCGGTAGAGTCCACTTATGCCAAGAGGATCCCCCGTTATGCCTACAAATTTGGTTGCCATACCACCAGACGCTTCCAACACCTCGCGGTCCCCCTTCCTTCGAAGCGTGTTAAAACTGCTCTCCTTAAGCAATGTCACCTTTGACCCCGTATCTATCAACAATTCCATACAACAACCATTTAACTTGCAACGCACAACAGGGCATGCCTCGTCGGCCACACAAACTACCACCACCTCATCATCCACTGCTCCCTCCCCACGCTCCTCAGGCTGGGGAGGACTAACTAGTTTTTTGACTCGGTATCTGGAGCCCCGCTGTAGGCTTGCTTAGGGCGTGTCTCGCCTGCTTCTCTTTGTGGCTCCCCACGGCGCACGTTTTGGCAGAACCTGGCGATGTGTCCGCGACCCTGGCAAGCGAAGCATACGATTTCTTCAAAATCTCGCATACCGCGCCTGTAGCTTTGTGGCGGTCTCCGGTTTCCAGCGAATGAGCGCTGTTGAGCGCGCGCTTCAACCTGGTGTTCTACCTGCTGAGATAGCAGCTGTTCTAAGCGATCTAATCGCTCTGTCAAGAGAGCAACCTCAGGGTTGAGCACCTCTCTCTCTATGACGCGTACTCTCGCTGCGGCTGTCGTTAACGCCTCATTTCGTTCCTCATCCAATGCGGCCTCCACGGCTTGGTCGAAATTGCTCGGCTTGCGCGAGAGCACGAACCGGCGCACGGGGTCTTGCAGACCAGCCACGAACAAAGCGGTCATTTCCTCTTTAAGTAGTTCCTCCGCGTATTTCTTCCTTAGCTGGTCTCCTTCCTCCTCCCTGCTTAACGTATCGCGTGCTAGGCGCTGAAGCCGCGACGCAAATGTTCGCACGTCCTCCCCTACCATCTGTTCGGCGTCACGGAACCTCTGTACCCGCACGTGACGTGGTTCAGTGTCGAAATGCTCAAACGCGAGCTTCTTAAATTCCGCAAATGATTTTGTGGATTTTACTTTTTCGTCTCGCCATGCAAAATCATGAGCAGCTCCTGCCATCTTACACCTCGCCATTCCCAGCATTTGAGCATCGGACCATCCCCCCATTTTCCCAATCTCTTCTAGCATGGAAAAGAAATCGCAGATTGGAACCCCTGTCTTATCTCCTGTAAACGTCGGAATGACGCTTCCTAATGCCAGCATGCTTGCTCCGAGCGACGGCTGTGGAGTGGGAGCTCCCTCAAATACAGACATTTTTTTTTTCAAGCCCTCCGGTGCCTCAAGCCTCTCAAATGGGGGTAAAAGTCCCACAATCAGTCCCGTGATTCCCTTTTGATTACAATTTTGAAGTCATGAATGTCACCGCATTCAGAGGACATTTGCTTTTGAGACCCCACTTCTGACACCAGTGTGATGACCCCATAATGCGCAGGTCCACACGGGACGGAGAGGCAAAGAGACACCGTATGGCTCAGTTTAAACAAACAGGTATATTCAATAATTACACAGGAGTAAGATTATACATCAGAGGCTGGGGCGTCCGAGCTTACGTGCCGACGACTTCATGGGGGGGGCGATGGAGTGGCTCCGGAGTTGGGCTCGAGCGGTTGCTGGCAGAAGCTGCACGCCGACGGGCTTCGGCGCTGAAGGCCCTCTTGGCGAACGATGTCGTCCTGAGCGTGCTTGCAGTAGAATTTCAATAGTCGTCCGTTTCTTCGAGGATGGTTCACAAACCCTTCCTCCAGTGTCGCCCGGCCCGGAAGATGAACCGGAGGCGAGCTTGTAGATGATGACAGCAGAGCACAATTTTACAACATACATATACAGAGAGCCAAACTGGAAAAAGCAGAACTGAATCTACAAAAGAACAAACTTTGCACCACTTCACTCATCGACCGGGCAGGCCAGTGCCTAAGCAGCATCACATCACATGCCAAGCATGGAGCCCCAGCTCAGACTGCACTGCATCCGTTTACATGCGCTTTTAAGCACTTGATTAACAAAGGACTAAGGGCGGTCATTTCCAGTGGCCCGCCCAAAGCATCAATTCTCCAATCCAAAATAACATGCGAGATGGGGACCACCCCTTGGGCTGGGCTTAGCCTCGACCCCAGAGTCTGTCAACAATACAAACTAAATAAACAACAAAAACGCCACCACTCTCTCTCAAGTGAGAGTACACACAGGCTCTCTCCTCGGAGCCAATTCACCAGCGCCTGTCCCTCCACATTCTTGGCGAGTACTGCCTGTCCTCCATGACAGGTGTCCGTCGCGGCCCTTCTGGGAAGCTGTGGGTGCCTTCCCGGCGATAGCCCACGACAAAGGGGGGGGAGGGAAAGAATGTCGTCTTCGCTGTATCGCATAGCGTCGGCTGTGGTACGGCGCGCTCTGGCCCGCTGACAGCTCCATTGTCCTGGAATGTAACCGGAAATTGGGGAGGATAAAGCCTGTTTCCCCGGGGCGGCGGCGGGACCGGTTTTTCTGGTCGTCACTCCAAGAGCATGGCTGGGTAATTGATGATGCCGCTGTCACGGGTCTCCGTCTACGCCGCGCCGTCGAACGTGGATCCTCGTAGCATACACGGAATGTCACATCGGTGATGATGTGGGTGTGCTGCGTATATTCTTCTGCTAAGTAGGCGAGAGTAGTTTACAGAAGCGCTCCCTGTGGCATGCGGTTCTTTGCATTCACACCTGGAATAAACATCTTCACCTTTAGAGGCAAGAGTGCCCAGGGGGGAAAGGACAGAGGTAGCAGTTTCTGTGGCTTAATAATGGTCGGGACGGGCAGGAGCTGCACAGCTGGCCAAAGCCAGAGTCGCAGTGAGTTAAATGGACACGGTGTGCTTCTTCCTTTGGATGACATGGCGGAGGTGGGTACGAATAGTTCCCTGAGCGGCGATCACATCTAGCGGGAGACAGCCTAGCTTCAGGCACTGTTCCTGATGCAGAGGCATATCCGCAGGCAATTGTTCTGCGTGGCATCGGGAATCTTCTTTGCTTATTGGAGATAATATTTGAAGCACTTGTAGACAGTAGCGCTAGGCTCCTTCACCGTAGGTTTTTTCAAGCAGAACCATTGAACGGCAGCTGCTGTCCCGCCATGATTCTGAAAACTTGCGATGCTGACCGATCCTCTCGCGGAGTTGTTTTTTTTATCTGAGGTGCCCACGAGAGATCACTATCACAACACCCAGAAATTGTTGAGATCGTACATACGGTAGTGATCTAGGAGGAGCGCTTATTGAGTCATCGTTTTTGGTGTGAAGGCCATGGCAACACTGGCGAGAGACGAAGACCTCTGGGGGCAAAGTACATCAACATGTGCAGTGGAGCTGTCTGAAGACGTTGCTGTTTAATATAGCGCGAACGTGACGCGTTCCAGATGCAGATGTTATCTGCATAAATCGTTAAGCTTACTCCTCGCGGAAGGTTACCTGTTATGTGTATAAGGGTAATACTGAACAGGAGAGCCCACGAAACATATAACTTCTATAAAACGTCTCCAAACAACTCCAAACAGCTAGCAACGTCTAACTCTAGATTGAAACGTTTAAAAAACATCTCAGCAATGGAAGTTTATCGACAAACCTTTTTAAAACCTACTGAAAAAAGAGGTTTATTCACAAACGTTTTAAAACGTACTGACAGAATAGGTTTATTCACGAACGTTTTAAAAACTTCTCTAAATATGTTTTCCACGCAACGTTTTAAAAATTTTCTGACGAGAAGTTTACGCGAGAACGTGTTAGCGAAGTTTTTTAACAGCAATCGGAAAAGTAACACAACTGTTCCAATTAGCGGAGCGATCGACGCCTAGCGCCATCTATCAGAGAAATTACGATGCACGTCTACCCATTGTCGAGTTGCACCCCCTTAGGATACGTCTCGAACAGAACTTGCTTCATTTGGCGGGTCAAGGTGGGCCTAGAATTTGGCTTGCGGTGCGACATGGTAACGCTTCAATTTGTAATTGCATGTATACAATGTTTACGTATTATTTAATTGTTTTATTTGTATACCAACATCCATAGGGTTTATTCTCCTACCAAATTAGGTACGCAACTTTTCCCGGATGGGTACCCCTTGTTGGAGTATACATAGCGGAACAAATGTATGCATTACATAGGAGGCGTGAATGTCCGGTATTGGACTGGCGGAGAGTTTGAAGGATGCTTCACTCCCGCCACCGGTTGGCCCGGTATTGCACTACCTCCAGGGTCGACCTTGTCTTTAGCGCGTCTGTACTATCCTGTCTTTGTATCCCATCTTTCAACTTTCCTACTATCTGCGCGTGGTAGCGATTGTGGCTCGGCTTGAGCCAGTGAGCAGGCCTGTGCACTTTCCTTTTATTTCTTCCTGGCAGCAACAGGCCTATACATTACTGATGGCGCTGCAAGTCTCTAATGCAATATGTGCAGCTATTAAGGGCGACAGCGGAGTCTATGAAATTTCGTTACGTGATGAGTAGTTGCTGCCACAGATGGTGGTGTGATCTCGGGGTGGTAGCAGACCCCGCGTACGAAATCTCGAATCGTGATGAGTAAGATCAATAAAGGCCGAGTTTGGGCGAGTTGGTTTTTCATGCTGAACTTAAAAGCGCAAAAAACAAGGACGTAGAATAAGACACACAACGCGAGCGCTCGTGTTGTGTGTGTCTTATTCTACGTCCTTGTTTTTTGCGCTTTTACGTTCAGGATGAGTAAGAGCTAACGCTCTTGAAAGCATGAGCACTAAACCTAATGAGATCCCACGGGTTATTTTTAAAGAATTGCATACTCATCTTGAGTCTATAGGCTTCATATAAGAAGCTTTTTTCCATAAAATAAGTGTCTAAATATGTCCTTAACAAGTTCTTGTGAAGAAGTTATCTAGATATTTTTTGGCGGAGCATTAGCAGGCATATAACACCTCTTTTTGCTTCATTGTCTGCAGAACATAAGGAAATAGATTTCTTCTAGACAGTACCGTATACTTTTGAAGACGTTTGTTACACGTTGCGTAGCCCTTCTTGCGTTTCGTTGGAGGGCTGAGCACAGCTCCCTGAGGTACGCCTTTCTCCTTTGCGTGAAAAAGTGTTGGACCATTTGGAGTGCTCATAAAAATTTCTCGTTTTTTTAAATAGTGTCCGATCAATTTGTACAGCTTTCCTCCGAAGCCAAGACTGGCCAAGGCTACGAGAATTACATGGTGAAAAACAGACAAAAGCGGTCTTCATGCCAAGGAAAACGGCGACCGGGATGTACCCAGCATGAAGGTGCTCTTCGAGTGATGAGATGAGGGCGGTGACATTATCTGTCGAATACTTATTTTGACGGAACCCATTCATTTCTTGGGGATACTCATTTCGGCTTTCGAGGAACCAAGTGATGCGTTTGCCGCTCCATGAGCTTACCTACGCAGCTCAGTAGGGAGATGGGCCGGAAGGATGCGTAGCTCGTTGGCTGCTTACAAGGTTTCTTAACGGGCACAATTTTCGCTGGCTTCCATTCTGTGGGGACCTCACCAGTGATCAAAGAATTGTAATATTCCAGGAGTCGAAGACGGGAGTTGTGGGGTAGCATTGCGATGGTGTCGTAGGTCACTTCATCGTGACTAGGAGACGTGCGTCTGTTTAATTCCGCGATAGCTTTGGATAGCTCTTCAGTTCTGAAAGGCAGGTCCAACGCTGGCACTGCCGCCTGTGGGATGCCTGATTGTCCATGTGCGGAGAGTGAGTGTCGAGGGCCCTGACTCTGCTGACAGCTAGTAGTTTGCAGTATTCTTCTGCTTTCGTACATGCAGAGAGAGTGCAGCGAAGGGGTGAAGCTGTTGGAGTGGTGTACGCGTACCTCGAACGATCCGCCAAATTTTGATTACTGAACAAAATTCACGCCATCTTTGCCGACTGAATTTATCCAGATAGCTTCGAGGCGTCTGTAATCTACGCAGAACATTAGAGTGTCATCCTTCTTTGCGAAGAGAACAACAGGCGACGCCCAGAGGCTCGTCGACGGCTGTCCTGGAGCATTTCTGTAAGTTGGCGGCGGATGGCATCATATTCTTTCGAAGAAACCTGGTAAGGACGCTGACAGTAGTCTTTGGTCGTCGTCTTAATTGCTTGGTGAGCGCGCCGTTTGCCTGACCTTGGAAGTCGACGCAAAACAGTCGCGGAAGGAGTGGATAAGGCTTTCCACAGAGCGTTTCTGACTGGCTAAAAGGTGCGGGTTCACTCCGATTTTAATGGCTGTAGTTTTTGGTTAAGGAACACTGGCCTGCGCACTTGCCAAGTTCTTCAATATAAGGACCGCCGCTTTCTTCATCAAATGTTGCGCTTTCCGGATAATGGTTGTCACTATAAGATTTCGTTTCGCTCATTGGAAAGTTCGGAAAGGTCTCGAGCTACACAAGCTTACCAAGTATAGCAGAGACATGTTCGGTTCAGCAATGCCACGAGTGTGCGTTATGTGGTCGTCACGAACGTGCAACATTACTCTGCGAGACTTGGTGTCTGTATGAACGGCTCGCTTGGCTGAAAACGATACCATGAGCTCCCGAGGGTTGATGGCCTCACTATACTCTTTTAAGATCAGAATCGGCAAAGAAAGAACATTGAACGGCTGGGTAAAAACGCGGAAAGTAAAAATTGGATAAATTATATAGAATAGAAATATAGTGTAGAACTATATCGATATCGGAAAAGGCAGATCAGGAAGGAAGCGTTCTATAATTACTCAAGAGGCAGTGCCCTCCTCTTTGAAGCTAGGTCAAGGCGTGTTAGAACGCGCAGCTACAAAAAGAAATTTAACGAAGATTACGCATGTGCTGTATGTGGTAAATCTCAGAAACAACTGAGCACCTCATATACGAATGTGATGGTATCCATCCGGATGTCGATACATACAGGCACAGTTACTTTTCCCGAGGCCCTCGGGTTTAGAGATAAAAATTGGCATGTGAATAAATCTGCGGTGAAAGTTAGCAAAAAGCGATTGGAAGATTGGCGGCTCAAAAGCAGAGAGGTGACATAAGGTTAAAGGTGTAGGAAAACGTATTTAAAGAAAATTGCGAATCTAGGGCAAGTAGTGACAGCTGACTCGGATCATGAGAGGGAAATAACTAGAAGGATAAGAATGGAGTGGAGCGCATATGACAGGTTCTCTCAGATTATGAATAGCAGGTTACCAATATCCCTCAAGAGAAAAGTGTACAACAGCTTACCATGGAGCCATGGAAAGAAAAAGTGTAACGTTAAGAGACCGGAAGCGCGCAGAGTGGGTGATGGAACAAACGCGTGTTAATGACATCCTTGTCGAAATCGAGAAGAAATAGGCTTGGGCAGAGCATGTAATGCGAAGGCAAGATAACCGCTGGTCCTTAAGGGTAACGGAGTGGATTCCAAAAGAAGGCAAGCGCAGCAGGAGGCGGCAGAAGGTTAGGTGTGCGGATGAGATTAGGAAGTTTGCAGGCATAGAGTAAGCGCAACTGCAAAAGGACAGGGTTAATTGGAGAGACATGGTAGAGGCCTTTGCCTTGTAGTGGGTGTAGTCAGGCTGATAGTGATGATGATGAACTTTAATAACAATTTACAACAAAGTTTAAAAAAAGCCGAGCATGGTGGCGAACGCCACCACTCCGTTTCAAAGGGGACTCCTACCTTCCATCTATCCATCCAGTGTGGCAATATCTATCTATATGTCTCTCTGAGTGCGAACCAAGGAGGTTGGTGCGAACCTCGGACGACATGGCCTCTGGCCCACTTCGATCATCAACGCAGATTTTGTAGACTCGAGAGTGCACACCCTGCTGCCACGCGATCCTTGCGATCAGGGCTCATATAAAACAACCCCCCTAAGCGTGAGCCTTCGATGTCGCTTTACCTAATTAAACAACTTTTGCCTGCACGTTTTTTCACCGATGACTCCATAGCATACCTGAGAATTAGAACAGCCGCAGACCAACTCGTCTTGAATGAATTCTTGAAACCAATAGACAATTTGTGTCCTTTGAGGCACATAAAACTAAATAGCTCTATATGTACCCACATGTCCGTAACGTGTAAAAAGAATCTGCTAGTCTACACTTACAAAATAAACAACGTACCACTCAAAACAGTCACTCAATTTTAATACTTGGGAATATATATCATCTCAACATTAAACTGGAGTAGCCACGTAAAGCATACTGCTCTGCTGCTTTGAAGAAGCTCTGGCTTCTGAAATGACTAAATTATAAGTACTGCACGTCTGAAACACAGTTCACGGCATACGCGTCACTAATGACAGCCTTACTGTAATATGCCGTTGTCGTGTGGGGCCCTCACACTAAATCTGACATCAATACAATCGAAAGCGTTCATAGAAGAGTGATAAGATTTATTACGACACTTATGGCAGGCACATATCGGTTACTAATCTCAGGGAAACAAACGGCATTCCAACACTTGAAACGCGACGGAGGGTACATTTTCTGCAAATGCTCATAACGTAATCAAGAAAATAGCAAAAAAAAATGCATTTTACCAATTACACGCACTTCAACAGAACCAGACAGACCAGGTGGAAACATGACAACAATTTCAGGGGGCACTTTGCCGATCTAAAATGCGCGAGGCGAAGGCCTTTCTGCGCCCACTTTGGCTGCTTCTTGTAATTATTATTCTCAGTCTTAGTATTTTTGTTATTTTAAATTTCGTTAATTACAAATTAATGTGTAATTACTAATTGATGCGTTACTAATCACCAATTACTTAGGAATTGCTAAGAGTATTTGGGTTACAGCAATTATGCCATTGATGACGTCATAGTGTGACATATTTCGCGGACGGACGGACAACGATGAGCCATTAAAGGCTTTCGCCTTAAAACAATTGCATTTTGGGCCGTGTTTTTGGTTGGCTTTCATCGCATGCTTTTAGGTTGTCCCCTCCATTCCGACCACCCTTTCACTTCGTACTGTACTGTACGTCTTCACGCCGTTTTCCGCTATTTTAATGTCTATCGCGTGTTTGCCTTTCGCATTTTATTGTTTTTATCTCTGTTATCGCCAAGCCGCTCAGGACTGCCGGCACGTGTAGATTTCTCTTTTTACCAAGAGTTGTTATTATGTCCTTTTCCCCCTCTCCCCTTCACTGCCGCTGCTTGGTTTTAGTGCACTTAGCGGCGCGCCTGATCCCGGGACGACCAGAATGGGTCAATCCCTCGTGTTTTTTTTTTTTTGCTTCTGAGTAGTGTGGGTTCAAAATGCGCTTGAGCGCTTCCCTGTTTCTTGTGTTCTTTTTCTTTGATTTGCACATGTGCCCTACTAATCTTGTCATCGGTAACTGTATAAGAACATGCGGATCGCCCTCCTTTGATATTAAAGTTGTTATCAGCGCACTGTGCGTCTCGTCCTATCTTCGTCCCTCGCCTGCCAGCGCTACAATGTTTCGAAAACAGTTGCGTTGCCTCAGACTAAAACTAATGCATATCGCTTTTCTTTCTTACCCCGAACCATAAGAGAATGGAACGAACTACCACCAGAGATTGTAAACCTGTCATCGGTCTACTCTTTCTTGACTACTGTCAGTGGTCATGCGGCATAACACTTGCAAACACTGCTCTAATATTCTTGTAAGATTTTCTTGTCGGAATGCTGTGCACTGCAGAGTGTGGTATTTCTTTTGTAGTTTTATTGATGCTCATTTTATACGTGTGTACGTCTGCAGTGTGCTTATTTTGTTGTACCACTCCTGCCTTGGCAGCCAAAGGGCAGCCGGCAGTGTTTATAAATAAATAAATAAATAAAATTTATTTATGCTGCTTTCACTTTCTTTCTAAATGCAGCCGACACCCAGGAAAAGACGTGTGGGTGGAAAGCAAGAGTTGGGACTTGGCTGCAGTGTGGGCTGAGGGCGCTCTCCAGGCAGCGCCCCTAGTCGTCGTCTCATGGCCCAAGGCTAACACGTACGGGACAGGCAGCCGAAAAAGACATCTGAAGAGCCAGTTTTTCTTACCTTCCAGGAAAGACCTGTACATTTGAAAAGAACGCTTGACTGCCACCTATGCATGCTTCCTCTTTCACTCTTCCGCCACTGCATATCTTCACTCGCCGCACTGGTTCAAATGGCTAGAACGCTCGGCTACTGAGGACCCGGGTTCAATCCTGGCTGCGGCGATCCCGTCTCGATGGAGATGAAACGCAAAAGGCGCCCGTGTGCTGTGCGATGTCAGCGCACATTAAAGATCCCCAGGCGGTCGAAATTATTCCAGAGCCGTCGACTACGGTGCCTCTTTCTGCTTGACTCCCTCCTTCAGACCTTCCATCATGGCGCGGTTCAAGTGTCCGCCGATATGTGAGACAGTTACCGCTCCCTTTCCTTAACCAATTGTTCAGCATTCAGCGACAGTGTGGGCGGCCTAATGAAAGACAAGAAGGCATCACACACAGATGATTGATTTGTTCCGCGGTGCGAAGCTCGGCAAGAAAGCGCGCATATTCACTGCCGTCCGGCCTCTGCGGGTACACGAAGGCTTCAAGGCCATCTGAGTGATCGTGTATAATCGCCCATTAGTTGGATGGCCGGAGCGGTCGTTGGCGTAGGGGGCGTGGAGGGAGAGGAAGGAAGACCAACGCGCTATCGGAAGGCACGTTTCGATGCATGGAGCCGGTGAGGGCGGCGGCATGCTCTATTTAAGGGCGGGCCAGACCGCGCACTTTTTCTCCCGCTGGGAGAACCCGCTTGGGGCACCTTGGCTCTTGACCTACACACCGCTGCTCATGATGCAGCCGGTGCATTAAAGCGCCCAAGGACTGAGTGAGAAAAGAGAAAAAAGTTGACACTCGAGGCGCCTTCTATGGTCTCCGTGTACACGGATGGACGCTTACGGTGTCGGCGCCGCCCTCCCTCCATTCCGCCGCCGATAAAATAACCACCCGGAGAGCAACGGGAAAGCCCTCAGCGCCGCCGGCACGTCGCCGCATGACGCCAAGGTGGGGAATCCGTGGGCCCCGAAGACGCGCGGGCCGCCCGCGATTTCACGCATGGAAGACCAGCGCGCCCTGGAAGATGTGCGCTCCGGAAGCAGAGCAGGCATTCGCCGTGACCCGCTTCGCGCTCCACTTCCTCGTCGCGGTCGTCGGCTGGCCCACCGCCATCTGGGTCAAGAGCGGGCCAGCGTCCGCGGCAGCGCTGCGGCCGCCACTAGCATGACGGTCCCGCCGACGGCTGCCGCCGCTCCTCGGCCGTTGCTGCCGCTGCTGCTGCTGCTGCTGGCGCTGTCGCCGGGCGCCGGCGGCGACGCGCAGCGCGGCAGCCCGCTGCTGCTGCCTGACGTCAAGTTCAGCTGCCGAGGCCGTGCGACCGGCTACTACGCGGACGTGGAGCTGCGCTGCAGCGTGTTCCACTACTGCGGCCCGGAGGCCGACCGCTACTCGTTCGTGTGCCCGCCAAAGTCCACCTTCAACCAGCGGCTGCTGATGTGCGACTACGAGCCTGGCGCCGCGGAGCTGTGCCCGCACTCGGAGAGCTACTACAATGTCACCACCGCCACTAGAAGCACGACACCGCGGGTCCGCAAGCCGGTGACAAGACCACCGACGACGACCACGGAGCCGCCGACCACCGTGCCGCCCACGACGGTGGCCGTGTTTGGCAAGCCGCGCGTTACCACCCCCGCGGTGAGCAATGACGAGGACGAGTGGCTGGACGACGACGGCGGCGGCGGGAACGAGACCGCCGCAGTCAACGAGACGCGCTGGTCGCAACCGGTGCAGCAAGACGAGGGCGGCTGGCTGCCTTCGGAGCCCTTCGACCGCCAGGCCCTGTTTGAGAGCCTGCACGAAAGCGGCGTCACCTATGAGGAGCCCCGCTCCTCCGGTGACTCGGGGGCCAACTCTTTCGTGGTGTACGACCCTAGTGAGCTGGGACGTCCCTTCTACTACCAGCCGGAGCCGGCTGGCTACGAGCTGTCCGATGAACCACCGCGATCAAGCTACGAGCAGTCCATGGGACCACCGCGGCCCAGCTACGAGCAGTCCATGGGACCACCGCGGCCCAGCTACGAGCAGCCCATGGAACCACCGCGGCCGCCTTGGCAGCCCATGGCCCAAGTGCTGCTAGGCAGGCCCGACGGTAGCTACCACAAGACTCCTTCGGGATACTTCGAGTTCCGCCACAGGGCGTCGCGTAGGCGGGCCCGTTCGACGCGTGTCAAGCGCCAGCTGCTGCTTTCTCGCTTCTTCAAGCGGCAGCCGCTGCGCCCACCACCGCCCCCTAGGGAAGAAGAGTGGCTGCCCAGCGTCCACTTCCCGCTCAAGAGCTTCTTCCCCGTCGTGCACGAGCCGGCGTGGCCGCCGTTCCGTCTGCCACCCCCCAAGGGTGCCGCCGCCGCACCTCCGCCCTTCCGAGGTCCTCGTCCTTCGAGGCCCATGCACGTCTTCGGAGGAGGGCGCCCGCCCATGCCGCACCCGGAGAATTTCATGCCGCCGTTCAATCCAGAAATGCGGCCCTGGTCTCAGCTAGGCGTGTCCTACCTGCCGGAGTCGATGTTTGTGCCAGCGCACGTGATGCACAACTCCGGTCCGCCGACGTCACCCCCGCTGACCGAGCCACCGCCAATGCGCCCGCCATTGTTGACACACCCGCCAATGCGCCCGCCAATGACGCACCCGCCGATGCCGCACCCGTCGATGACACGCTCGCCAGTTTCGCGCTCACCGCCAAGGAAGAAGCCCAGTCGGCGGCGGCGGCCCACACCGACGCGTGCCCCTCCTACTAGCACACCGTTCACGAAGGAGAACCGCACGTACAGCTGGTACGGCGGATGGACTACCATGCCTCCCAGGGCCACCCCAGCGAGGCCGCAGAGGCCCACGCAGTTAACACCGTTCGTGCCCACGTTGCCACCCAGAGCACCCACGCAACCTAAGCCATTGCCGCCCAGTACGCAACCTAGGCCGCCGCCGCCACCCACCACGTCCGCAAAACCCAAGCCAGCGCAGTCCAGGCCCGCGTCGCCCAAGTCAACGGCGACGCTTAAGCTCAGCGGGACGACGCCCTTCAGCTGGGAACGCCTGCGGACGACCACCGCGAGGCCGTCCACGACGCCTCGCCCCGCGACCGTTGTGCGCGTGTTCAGCAACAAGATCGGCTCTTCAGTCATGGCCACGGCAGGCACACCGAGGACCACGACGGCACGGCCGACCACGGCGGCCGACGTCAAGGACAACGTGATCGGTAACGGCCGGGACCGGGGCTTCCCCTTCGAGTTCTTCACTGACATCAACAAGCTGCTGGAGCGCAGCACCCCGCAGCCGCAGCCCGTGTACAAGCCGCCTACTGCTAGCCGCGAGCCCGTCACCGAGGTGGTGACAGCCATCTCCTTCAGCGAATCTGCACCGGCGGCTGCGTGACAGGACAGTGTCTCGGCTTTCCCAGTGGCATGACCGGTGCGACGCGGCTGCTTGCGCCATCGTTATCGGCAACCCCGAGTGGCGCCATGCGTCGCACCTCACCCAGAAGAAACACGCATGCGCAGTGACCAAGGCCGTCGTCGCCCGCTGTGCTGGTGTGACAACCGCGTGTGTTTGTGTGACTTATTAAGGCTTCCGCAGCTCCGACAGCGCGTTGCAAGCCCCCGTGCACCCGTACGGCAAGCTTTTCGGGTGCGACACCCGATCGGCGCCATGGATCAGCGCGCACAGGCAACGCGGCGTTCCGAACGGGGTCCCTGAAAGCAAGCAGTATCCGTGCACGCGGCATTTTAATGTGTACGTTGTTATATGATTTATCCGGTCACTGAGTCTTCGCGCATAAACCAAAATAAATAAGGCATCCTGAATGCCAAATCACTTTGCTAACGGGAGTGTGAGAATCTCAATGAAGAGCGCTTATCTAAAACTTGTTGTTTTCGCACGGCCGAATGAGATTGTTAAATGTCGGTGCTCGCAATATGCTTAAATATCCGTTCGGTGTTGCATAGCATATGCGAACATAGAATCGTGCATCAGCGATGCTGTTTTGCACCTTCAGTAACCTGTCGACTGTGGCACAGGAAACGCGAGTGTCGACGACTGCTGCGCTTTCCCATTGGGACATATGTGAAATGATGACGGATAGAAAGTTTCCAGCTATGTGTACCTAGTATAGTTTAGTACAGTACAGTGCAGTATAGTATAGGGCATTGCCAAGTTTATGGCAGGAGGCGACTAGTATTTCCGTTATTTTCCCTTTGCGCAACCCCATTGCCCACCCCCTTCCAAATCCCAGTTCTGCGTACTTGCATGCATGCTTCGTATCATAAGACGCGGTGTCACGCCCATTCTGAACTAGAGCAGGTTGTTTTTAACACGTGCATTTACAGAGAAAACTCAACCGATACGCGTTGCCTGGGACACCGCAAGAAAAGTTCCCAGCTTTAGAAATTCGTGCGATGGAAGACAAAAAAGAAAAAAAAACGACTCAGATTCCTTTTTCTCTGCTTTGCGCGAATACGTTTATGTATTTTTCTTTGCCGCACAGAAATGCGTTCTCAGGTTTATGGAGCTCGCGACACGTATCGGAACGTGATATTCAAGACGTGTTTCGGAATGTATACCGTGTGTATTGGACATCCTCTTGACTGCACTGCGGTGAGCCAGATCAGGGCGAGTTTTCATTGCTGGATGGTGTCTCCCCGGTTTTCAGTCGCGGACGCCATGACATCTCCGCTACCACCAACGTTCAGGAAGTGTATCTATACAACGTTGGCTGTCTCTGTTCGGCACTTGTGACTCCTGGCGTGGAAGGAATGTGCCGTACTTCGTGCGGTCTGCAGCAGCTGCCGCTAACCCACTTCGCCGTTTGGCATCGGCCGCTTCTGGTCGTGAAAACAGAGATTTCGCGACGAAGATAAAACCAGCGAAGGGCAGGTCTTAGCAAGCATTTACTAAATTCGCCTAATCCAGAAATTCTCAACTGTGATCACACAATTCAGATTCCTTGTTACAGAGGCTTGTACATCCAGGTGAAAGAAACCAATGGATCCAGTTGGAATGTCCAATTGGTTCCAAACACTCAGTTGGAGTCGATTGAAGCTCGATTTGGGACATTCTGTTTGGAACCAATTGGGCATTCCAATCTGGCTCCAGTTGGAACCGATTTGTTCCATTAGAAACCAGTTAGTTCCAGATACAGAACTGGAACCAGTTGACATTCCGGTTGGAAAACCCATTTGATAGCAATGTTTTTCCCCCTGGGCAGGGACTCTGAGCTTTTTTTTTATTTGGGGGGCAAGACTTCGAGGTTATTTTGTTATTTAATGCTCATTTACATAATAAGTTGCATTTTTATTAGTTTTTTTATTTTTCAATGTTCAATGGTTGATGTAAACTGTCACGTTGGGGGGGGGGGGGGGGTGCTGCCCCGTCTGGGAAAATGTTGGGAGGGCGACCGCCCCCCCCCCCCCCCGGTCCGGGGTCGATTTATGTGAACACACACTGACAAGGGGCACAGCTGGCATCTGTCTGAAACTTTCACCGGTCTTTGACCGCAAATTTTTGTCCGTCCGTCTGTTCACGCTCCTACAAGATTCGCGAAAATAAACTACAGAGATCCCCAGGGGTGCTCGAAATTATTCCAGCGCCCTCCACTACGCCAGCTCTTTCTTCCTTTCCTCTTTCAGTCCCTCCTTTATCCCTTCCCTTACGGCGCGGTTCACGTGTCCGCCGAGATGTGAGACAGATACTGCGCCATTTCCTTCTCCCCCCCCCCTAAAAAAAACAATTTATGAAAAGTATAGGTTTCAGAGTGATTGTAACCCACGTCGATCAGGTGCGCAACAGACTACTCGGCTGTCACCACATGGTTATTTGTGATGTCAGAATTTCTGCTTACCTAAGCGATTGATGGCCCAGGGAATATTCTCTATTCAAATAATCAGCATCCGCCAGTTTAAGCGCTTTACCAAACTGTTATAGATGGCACCGTCGTTTTCTGCTGTTGTTATTTCACCCTCCAAATATAACATGCAAGTGATGGTGGGTTCGTTAGCACACTTTCCCAAGCACATGTAGGATCGGCCCACTCGCTTGTAGCCGAGCGTGGCGTTTAATTGGCTGTGTCTGGGAAAAAGTGGACGCCGTGTGCGTGGAGGCCTCGCAGCTTCCCCCGCCCCGTTTGTGGCGCTGATCCAAAAGGGGGTAATGCGCAATGACTGAACCAGAGAAACAGACGCATGACAAGAACAAGGAGACACACACACAACACCGCTGTGTGCGTGCCACCTTGTTCTTGTCCAGCTGCGTGTGTTTCGCTCGTTCCACCATTGTGCGCTATGAACCAACATGCCCAGCAATTTACTAAAAGGAGTGAAATCGGCAGTCACGTTTCCTTGTCATCCTTCTCTATCTTTCGCTTTGCTATCTTCTCTCTCACAACCTCCCGTCTTTTCTAGCTGCCCTGAGCTACGCCATATTTGGCTACTGGTGCACCGCTGGCACGAGCAGTCATGCCCAGCTTCCAGGGACCTATACTAGACATCACCGAATGGCACCATCAGTCAGCCGCCAATAGCGAACACCGCATAACGCAATGAGGTTGTTTTCCTTAACCGAGCGAAAACTAGACTCTGGCGAAAAAAAAAAAAACATAGGGCGCAATTGGCCATTCCAGTTGGGATCAAATGTACTCAACAGGTCAGCCTACTAAACTCGTGAATCAAATTTGGTAGTCCTATCGGTTTCCTTATTTCCAGTTGGAGCACACAATTCGACATTCCAATTGGAGCTTTCAATAGGCTCCAATTTGAATAGTACCTTGAATAACCTTCCAGCTAGTTTACTCCTATTGCAGCTTCCAATTGGTTCCAATTGAAAGGCAGTCATTTCCATGACTAAGATCTGCATATTGCTTTGTACATGCACAGAACAGCGATATAATGAGGCTCCTGAAAAAAAAATATTAGCAGCATAGTCTGTTGAAGTGTTTTCATCATTCCCACCATCTCTGAAATCATGATTAAATACAATACCTTCACTCAACGCACCAGCGCCACTGGCTTCAGGAGGGCGGCCCAGTGAATGGTATATACAGGGTGTTTCACTTAAGACTACTCAACTTTTAAAAATTGTTTTTTTGAGTGAACAGAACGCTTTTTTCGGCATGTCATTGTCAGCGGTGTAGTACCTCAGAATACAGCTAAAACGTGCTAACTAGCTGGCTATTTAACTAGTATTGGATCGTTCACTTTTTAACTCTTACTGTTAGGCTCCTTAGTTATTGAGAGGTGCGTAGCCCACCGTATAAGTATAATATCCATATCAGTTTTGAAAATGCGGTTACGCTGGGCGCTGTGACCCAACAAATTATGGCTACATCACACCAAAATATACATGCGCTTTCCAGAAACTTGCAGGCAAAGCAACCTCTCCAGTGGAAGTAACGGATTGTGGTGCACAGAGAGTTTTTCAGATGAATTTTTCATGGACGAAAATAAAATGATTTCTGTGAAGCTTTCGAGCTGTGCTTGCAATGTCGTCGTCTTCGTCACGTACCCGCGTGTTAAACTGGCAGCCTCTCACGCTGTAGTTTGAAAGCGTGGTCTTCATCATGTTAGATCCGTGGGCGCGCGGAAGCGCTAGACGAGCATGCAGCAAACCGCACGAAATGGCGGGAGATTATAAGCAATGAAATTCAGAAAACCCAGTGCTATCGCAACGTCATCGAGTAACGGTAATTAAGCGGCCTACAAACTTTCCTTGTTCTGAGTCTGTTCTGTGCTTATCACTTATTGTAATTGTTGTGGTAAACGCTATTTCATCTTGCAGTGCACATGTATGCACGCAGCGCGTGCCGGAAGTAAAGGCAGAGTGATATTGCAGGGCTCAACCAGTGCTGTTTTGGTTTTGTCTCAGATATTAGCTCAAACAACAAGCGCGCGCGCGCACACACACAGTCAAGCGTCTCATCTGATAGTACGTACCTTGACGGCTTGTCTCTTATGTTTATTACTCAGTAATATCGCCAGAAGTGCCGACTAGAAAAATAACTCGAGTTTTAAAACGACTTTTAGTGAGGGTGAGGGAGGGCCAGCAAATTTTTCGAAGTGAGGGTGAGGTTGAGGGAGAGCCTGATAACTTTTTAAAATGAGGGTGGGGGAGGAAAAGTAAAGATGGGGGCATTTTCCCACCTCTGGTCCCTACACGGGTTGGTGGTTCTCTTCGACTACGCTCCCAGGACGAAGTACACAACAGCAAAATGGCTACACCGTCTCCTCTGCCTTTATGGGAAGTAACATTGATCTTACATTTTGAATCTACTGAAGATTTAAAGAGACGCCATTAGGAAATCAAGGACATTAATTCGTAACATTCAGAGCTGCAACAGATGTACAAATGGCATGCAATGTCCCACACCATTATGCAGGCTCTGCGATGCATTGCAGTGGATATTTATGTTTGGTTAATTCTGTTTCTGTGTGTGTAAGCGATCGAGGTTCTCTCACATACACCAGAGCCTCAGTAAGTGGTACTAATACAGATGATCGATGTGCGCAAGACATTAGACGAACCACGTACACGAGAGAAACACAGACTGGCGCAACACTAACAACGACATTATTCTTCTTAAACCAACGCAGTAAGTCACACTATTTTTGTATTGTGCTTAATTGCATAATTAGTCTAGATTGATTAACTAAACTCGCAAGCAACGAAGATAGACGAAAAAAATTAGCTGTGGTTTAGCTCTGGTTAACCCTAGTTGAATTGCGAAAACTTCGTTTCCTCGGAACGTCGTCTACGCAGCGTCTCATTCCGACGCTCTCGAGAACTCAAACCGGTCTCTCGCGCAGTTGAAGAGTCACTCCGGGACGTGGCACGATTTCTAGCCGCATCTTCGTTACTACGCTTCTCGAGTCGTGCTGCGCGTTGTCTCTTCCTCGCTTCGTTCTGTCGTTGTTGCGTGTCTTTCGCGCTCTCCATAACGACTACAATACACTAAGGCGAAGCGCATATCCCCGCGAGAGGACAACTTTTCTTCCACTACCCCAGCGGAGCACATCTCTGGTGGAGCGAGCGGCGACGGTAGCCACTCTAGACGGCGGCGCCATCTGTTGCAGCGCGGCTGCGGTGTCGCTAGACAACGGCGGCTCAAGGTCGTTCGTCGGCCCCGGCATACGGCTGAAGTGCGCGACCAGCCGAAATGGCTCCCTGGCTGGCGTAGTAAAGCTTTTGTTTTAAAAGGTGACAGGGCTGCGACGCAGGCGCTGGCTGTGCGATACAGGCAAGTGGTATGCTTCCCTTGTGGCGCTTGATAGCGACAAGCATGCACACTCCTTGTCGCTTGCACTCGCGAAAATCGTACAGCCAGCGCTTGCGTCGCAGCCCTGTCACCTTTTTAAGCATTTTTAAACACTGGGCATACGACGAGCCGTAAATTCTGTCATCAGTTCTTTTCGTCCTTTCAATAGAACCGCTGTTGAAACAAATTCAAAGTTGCAAGTCGATACGGGGCTTTCCTCTCCCAGGCTTGGACGAGGTTACAGTAGCAGCTTATGCCGATGATATTTCTCTGTTTATTAGAAACATTGACAGCTATAGAGCATTTCTGACGCTCTTTCACACTTACAGCTGCTTGTCAGGTGCACGTCTCAATCCAGCTAAAAGCCAGGCGTTACGCTTTGGATTTTTTAATGATCAATTTCCCGATGGTGTCTAATGGGTAGGTGGCGTAAAAGTCCTTGGTGTCACGTTCCTCGCCTCCGGTGACGTAGCCCGAGCCACCTGGAATGAAATAAAACGCAAGGCTGATCAGCGCATCGAAGTCGCAGAATCCTTCGACCTACCTTTCTCCGAACGAGCTTACCTTATCAGAACAAGCATAATAGCTTCCTTATTCTACGTCACAAAAATAGCGCGCCCTCCTCGCCGCGTCCTGCAGAGGCTGGCCACAGCGTGTGGATCTTTCTTATGGGGTGGGCACGCAGAAGGCGTTGCAAGAGTTTTTGTCCGCCTGCCCACCAAGATGGGTGGCTTCACCATACCGGATCTTGAAGTTATGTGTCGCGTATTGGCCTTAGGGGCCATGTGGGACCTTATCTCAGACACAGCGTACCGAGGAAGAGCACTCACCGCATATTTGATCGGAACATCGCGTCGCTTCTTTGAGTTATCAAATTGGAAAGGCCCTGCTGCTGAAAAGCCGTCAGCTTTCTATGCATATGTCGTGAGATCCTTACATTTTCTTGAAGATACACTTCCTGACAGTGATTTGAAAGAATTGTCCGCGAGTGAAACTTGCGAATATGTTGCGTTTCGCACCCTGAATGTAGACCAGCGCAGGAAAGTTCGCAAAAGGCGGAAGCAAAGAATCTTTGCCTCTCTCCCCGCTGATGTATCCAATTTTACCCGGCTTCGCGAATGCGAAGTGTTACCCACAGCTGACCGCCTTGCGGCGTGGGGCGTGGCGCCCTCCGCCTCACGTCCGCAATGCGGTCGAACTGAAACTCTGAACCATGCCGTTTTTGAATGCCCAGTCGCGCGCACTTTCTGGCGCTTGGTATCGCCCATGTTCCAGGTGCGCATGCGGTGGCAGAGTCGCAGTCGCGATTTATTTGTTGAATTAATAATGTGTGTGGGTGCTTATGTACTCTGGAAAAGGAGGGGACTTGCTGTCTTGCGGGGACGCCCGCAGAAAGCAATGTTCCCTTTACTGTACCGCCTTAGAACTTTAATGCTGAAACACTCGAATGAAAAACTCGTCGTGTTGGCTGAGGAGGCCTTCCTCCTCCGCTAATCAACAAGGTTCATTGTTGTTAGCGATAGAGGTGTGTCCACGCCCATCCTTCCTTATTAGGAAGTTTGGCGAGTGTTGTGTGTTGTACATGTGTTGTGTGTGTTGTACCTATAGAAACAATAGAACATCTCATACTAACATGTGATGGTACTACTCTTACACCGTGGATGGTACCCATCCCGATGGCGGTCATGTAAATAAATCTGCGGTGGAAATTGGCAAAAAGCGATTGGAAGACTGGTGGCTTAAAAGCAGAGAGGTGACAAAATTTAAAATTGTAGGAAGACGTATTTAAAGAAAGTGGCGAATTTTAGAAATTTATAACATAGTTACAGAAAAATAAAGGGAAAAAAAGCTGAGCACGGAGGCAACCGCCATCGCCCATTTCAAAGGCGACGCTCCTACCTTTTATCCATCCATCCAGTCGCATGCGTGTTGTGCCAGTCGCTGGTTGTGCATGTAGACTGGCCCTAGAGCTACAACGCCACAGTGCTAGAGCTGCAGAGGCATCACTTTTACAGTGGAAAGACAAATAAAGCTAGGACAAGTAAGTACGCGGTCATAATGCGTAGCGAAGACGACCGGTACGGTGACAGGCCTCGATCTTCAAGCCACTCGAAGAGATTCCGCATGAACGAAGGCGACTGGCTTTGTGCCGATTCGCAGTAAGTTCACGCCTGCATGGCTTGTTGCAACGGCGGCTGCTTGGCGCGCGCCAGGCAGCTCGTTGAAGCCTTCTGTGGCGAATATTTTCGTGGGGATCGTCCCTGCTCTGCCAAACGCATTCGTAGGTTTTTGACGTGGTACTTGGGGCCCGGCACCTGAGGATCCCGTCGTGTTTGTAAAAAAGATGTGCAATAAATGAGTACCTTTGCAAATTATGGGCATTTCGAATGGTTGCAGGTTGGTGTTTTTTTTTTTTTTTTAACAGTTATATTGCGCACCTGCTGATTTTGCATTCAAAGTCAGCTTCTTCGCTTCGTGCTACATAACTTCTTCGAAGACAGCTTAAAACTTTTGTGAACCTCTAAAGCCCAAAGATAAGCATGGAGGTCACCGCGTTATATTGTTTCTTGCAAAGGAATTACGTTTGCTACATGAAGTTGTGTCTGCTTACCAACGCTACGAAATAAGTTAAACATGCTCACGTTGTTCATAGCTTTGATCAAGTAGGTGCAAGATAGGTTTGTGGAGGGGAATGCGCTGCGTACGGTTTGACATTCTTGGTTATTGGGCAACAAGCGTACTTTTGCAAGATGAATATGAAATGCTAAGAAGCTGCAAAAGTGTGGCATGTAGATTATCACCACGGTTCAACTATGCTGAAGATTGAATAGGCCAGAAAATAAAAGGGTATGTGTTAACGTAGGTTGCATGTGTGTTGATGTGCAGGTCTTCATATATTTGTGCAGTTTCAAACGTTAATTATTTTTAATTGATTGCAGCTGTATCTTTTGTCCTTGTGTTTTGTCTCGCCAGCTCCATGAGGTGTGGAGGCTACAATGAGTGTTGAGGCACTAGAGGAATGTTTTGTGTCCATCACTGCTACTGTTGCATATGCTCAATTCCAAAGCAGTTGGGTTGTGTGGACATGTGATTGCATTGATTGATTAATCAATTAATAATCAATTATTTTTAAAAATAGAGTGCAAGTATAAAGCTTCCAAATAACAAAAACTGCAAGCTATAACTGAAATTCAACTTCATGGCCAGGGGCAGTGTTTTTATGGTGACATGAAGAATGTTTATTTGATAAATCACTCCTAGATGCATTGGCTGCTAAAAAAGGAAATGCAGAGAAAGTCTCCATTTTTGAAATGTCTGACATGACTTGTTACAAGCCTGACAATGCTTTTTGAGCAATTGGGAAACGGGTATTTATGAGCAGGCGTCGCTCGTAATGCCACAAATGCACTTTTTCCTGTAGAGATTTCCTGAACTGTGGTCAGTGCAGTGACGAACAGTTCATCTGCACAGAAACAAAATGCCACATGGCCGCCTAGTATAAAGGTTTCAATAAAACGCCTGATTCGGCTGCAGAATGGGAAAAGTGTCATAGTTGGTTCATATAATAGGCCTCCTAGCACATCGTTCGAGCAGTTTGGCAAATTGGCTGTCTTGAAATGACTAAACAGGATCATATTTTGATAAGGGGTGACTTTAACCTTCCACATATTAACTGGTCATGCAGTGAACCAAGGTATACTTCTGGAGGCTGACTATATGCGACTTTTTTTGATATTCTGGATGAGTACACATTTACACAGTACGTCCATGAGGCATCTCGAAATGACGGTACATGTCATGTTCTTGATTTACTTCTTTGTAATATGCCTAATATTGTGTCCAATGTCCATGTTTTACCCGGTGTTAGCGACCACGGTATAGTTGTGGCTGATGTAAAAGTTAAGACTGTATCTGTTCCCAAAAAAGTTGCCGGAAAGGTGTATTCATATAGTAGAGCAAATTATGACGCAATAAACTCGGCATTTGAAACTTATTTCCCCACTTTTATACACTAGCAGACGAACGGAATACTGAACAGCTATGGAACGCGCTTAAAGAAAAACTCTTTTTCCTGCGTGAAACTTTCGTTCCCATTCGAGTCTTGTCATCTAAACGCACTAGGGATAAACCATGGTTTAACACTCAGCTGCGTACTCTACTGCGACGTATAAGGCGAATGTACAGGAAATGTAAAAAAAATAATTCTTTGGAGAACAAGAATGAGCTAAAAAGATTGAAACTTAATTTTCAAAGTCTAGCTAAAATAGCTAAGAATTCTTACTTCTCGAGCCTTGGTAAGAACTTGGTAGAGGACTCGAAACAGTTTTGGAGATACGTTCGTCTCAATGGTAAGGAAAATACATCTATTCCTCCTGTAAATTATTCTCACACAATCGTTGACGATGATACGTCTAAGGCAACCATCTTTAGTGACTATTTTTCGTCCGTGTTTAGTCAAAGTTGTTCGCTCGTTAAAACGGTTTCTTACACTGAGGCAAAAGTGATGCCTGAGGTCACTTTAGTGTGCCTGGTATTTGAAAATTGCTAGAAAGCGTCAAACCAGCTAAAGTGTGTGGCCCAGGTGATATTCCAGCAGCGATAATAAGGAACTGTTCGGCAACGTTATCTTTGTACTTTCACTGTTTATTTCGGAAGTGGTTAAGTGAGAAAGCACTACCTCGTGATTGGAAATTGGCACATGTTACACCTGTTCATAAGAATGGACCAAGAAATGGCATTGAGAACTACAGGCCGGTGTCTTTAACTAGTATAACATGTAAAATATTTGAACATGTCTTTTATAGCTGTGTAATGACACATTTGGTTAAACATAATCTTCTGCATCCTAGTCAACACTGCTTTCGGCAAGGTTTGTCTTGCTCAACGCAGCTTGTTGAGTTCACGCATGATTTGGCTGTAGCAATAGATAAGCGTAAAGTAGTTGGCTGTATCGTCTTGGACTTCAAGAAAGCATTCGATGTGGTTCCTCATGACCTTCTTGTTAGTAAATTATGGGGCTGAATGAATCTGTTATTGCATGGATAGCCGAGTATCTCTCTCGTAAGACAGCAGTCGGTCGTTCTCAACGGTTGTTCTTCCAGATATTTCCGGTGACCTCAGCAGTTCCTCAGGGCTCAGTTCTGGGCCTTCTTTTGTTTCTGTTGTATATTAATGATGTTACTATTGGCCTCAAATCTTTGTTCATAATGTTTGCGGATGACTGTGCAGTTTACAGGACTGTAAAGAATGAACGTGGTTCCGAATACCTGCAGCACGATTTGAACGTAATAGCATCCTGGTGTGCCCATTCAGGAATGTCGCTGAATGTTAAAAAGTGTGTTCACGTCACCTTTACAAGGAAACGCTCATACCAGTTGACCACGTATACCGTAAATAACGCTGCTTTAAGCACGGCCGAAGAATATAAATATTTAGTAGTTTATTTAACAAGTGATTTGAGGTGGACTAGGCACACTCACCACATAAAAGTTTAGGCTGCACGTGTTTTGGGTTTTCTAACACCCCTGTCATACGGCCAGTTTCAATGCCCATTGAGTCGAGGGCCTTCGATATTCTCAGTTGCCATTGAACTCGAAGGAGTTGTGTCGCTGCTACACGGCAAATCTCAATGGCCATTGAAATGGTTCTCGTGTCCCACGCCAAGCTTGTGTGGCGCCACAATCGCTACTTTCGGTTTTGCAAAATTAGCAAAAATATTTGATAAATGTATACTAAATACTTAAATACGCGCATGTCGCTTAACACCCTTTTAATCGCACGTACGCGTCGGACAGATGCAGACACTGCTGTAGCCGCTCTAATGCAAGACGAGCCAAAACCAAGCCAATCCAACTGCGTCGGAGCGCTGCTTCGTCAGGCTTAACACCTGTGAAATCGCCTTGTTATCTGAACAACAAAAACTATTTCTCTTGAAAGTTTATGCGAGGGTAAGAATGGGCAAATCGAAGGCGAATACAACAGCTTAGAACACGATATTGCTTTGAGGGATTAGCGACGAAGCTGTTATCGCTGTGAAGCGGGCGGGCAGGGTGCCGCCATGTTGTCAACGTTAAGTACGCAAGCAACGCAAAGACCGCAACGCAAAATTAATGTGCGTAATGCGCTTAAAACCAGTTTGATACAATTTTATAATTATTGTACAGACTGCTTGCATTAAAGTCCAGGCGAATATTGTTTGTTCATGCTTTTGTGTCGTGAATGTATCGTGTAAGAAAGTGCGCTTGGCGCCGCTTGAAGCAACGCTAGCAACCTTAGGCAGCGCTCGAAGGCCCTCGAAATCTCGATGGAGTTCCGCGCTGCTCCGTTGACTCGATAGACTATTGACTCAATGGCCGTTGAAACTGCCCGTGTAGCAGCGCTCGATCGCCATTGAGTTGATAGACTGTCGGCTCAAGGGCCTTTGAAATGCCCGCGTGACAGGGGTATAAGACAAAATTTCAGCGAACTTTCACCTAACTTAAAAGAACAATTGTATTTCACTCATGTGCGCTCGTTGTTAGAATGCGCATGCGTTTGCTGGGACACGTATATCAAAGAGCTGACCGATATACTTGAAAAAATACACAATAGGGCAGTGCGATTCGTTTTAGGTAATTGGGATCGTCAACTTAGTATGAGAGAAAGCAAAAGTAAACTTAAATGGGAAGACTTGAAAGATTGTAGACGAAACCTCAGGTTGAAATTTTTTCATATCTACCACTCCAAAACTGGAATCGATAAGGAAAAGTACATCCAAGCGCCGTCCTACATATCCCAAAGAAGGGACCACAGTCTCAAAGTAAACGAATTTTCCTTTAAAGGTGACGTTTTGCGCTATTCATTTTTTGTTAGGTCTATACGAGAGTGGAATGATCTTCCGTCTATGATTGTATCCATTGTTTCTAATGATGATTTTTACTGCACTTTGTGTAATTAGTTTCTTTAGTTGTCTCAAATGTGATGCTATTTTCATGTATCCCCCTGCTGTAATGCCTGCAAAGGCAAAGCAGGTATCAAATAATTAAAAAAAAAAGAATATCACGCAATGCCCACAGTTGCCATTAAGTAGTGGGATGCATTTCTCCAAGCACTGCATTTTTTACTTCTCAGGGAGGATCAACATACTTTCACATGAACAGATGCACAGCACTTGTATGCTGTCCCTTTGCGGCCCAGCATCTACAAATATGCACATGACTGTTCAAACTTTTTTACAGCTGTATACCTCCACTGTCCAAAGAAATTTTCGTGTCGTTGGCGTCGCCAGCAAAAACATTAGCTGCATTTCAACTACTACTGCCTGGTTAGAGAGTGAAAGCTGTGGTGTATCGGGCAAGTAGACGCAGCTTTTCGTCTGTAACGTTGAGTGCGCCCACCCTGCTAGGCCACGATTAAATTAATGGTTGATCGCGTGAGGTTGGTCCCCCAATGAATGCTGTGGCCTATTGCTGCAGTGGCACGTGTCTGCCACAATGTTGTCAGCGCTAAGGCATGCAGCCCACATCTCTCTCTCCCCACTGCCACATACCTCATAGCAGGATTGAGGTGTCCACTACCCCAGGGATCCAGTTATGCGCCTTCCTTTCCTCAAAACATATAGAACGTTGTCAATGCTAATGCCAATGACCACAAAGAATGCTGGCGGTCTATAGCTTCAGAGCTGCGTTTCTGCTACAACGTTGCGAATGCCAATGCATGCAGCGCACATCTGGCACTACTGCCACGTAGCTTAAAGCACGACTGAAGTGTCCACGTCATAATCTCATTTATGTCTCTTAACTTTGTATTTGACATTTGACCTTGAGGTGCCTGGAGTAGCACGTGGTAGGACACCATGGTTATACTAGTCTTGGTTTGCCCTCTGGCTCACTTGAAGGTCAAAACTACAAGTACCATGAAATCGTTAGGAGGTAGCATAGTGAAGCTTTCCCTTCGAAACCCCAGGAGTGGAAAATCACCCGACAGCATAGAAATCGTTTATCATACTGATCATAAATAAGTCATAATATAAAATAAAAATAAAAATGATAATAAAAATAAACACAAAAATAAAAATAAGGGATTAAAAAATACAGCACACAGATCCTGCATCATATCATAAAGCACTCCTAATAAAAAAGGAAAGGTAAATATATTTTAAAAAATTGAATGCAAACAGCATACCTCCTTTGCAATCAGGCATACAGTCCAGGTACATTTCACTTGTCTCTGGCTTCACTCTTTTTAGAGCCATGTGTGTGAATTTCCAAGTGACGTTGCAATGGGCAATTGGGTGTCGTTTTACAGCTTCACTGTCCAACCATTTTCACAGCGTGGAATGGAGCCACAATTTTTTAGAAACTTCTAGGGGTGTTTATAAATTCAGTGACATCTGCTACATTTCAGATCCCCACTAGATTGATTGGTAGTGCCATTTTAGCCTAGAAATAGGATTGATTTTCTAAAGCACGAAATAAAGATGGATGTCACAAAGTTTTATTGCACGCCTAGGATGTACTGCTTGATGTTGCAACTTTATTCTTCTCCCACACGGTGTAATGCTTTGGTAAGTGGCACTGTAGCTGAGTTTTCATTTCAAAACTGCTTCGGATGAGAAAGTAGATATTTTGTTGAGCATAAATATCTTTTTCTTTTTTTTTTAAGAGCAGGACTGATGTTCCGTCAGCGTGGAAGTGTTTGGCGTGATAAAACCTGAAGTTTTTGAGCCATCCATGTTTGTTTTGTGAAATAAGAGGTTAATAGGCACACACAGATTTTCAGATTTTTCTCGACAGTAAAATATAATGCATGTCTGAAAGGATTTTAAAGGTAACTCTTTTTTTATTTTTTAAATACTTATTCAACAATGCAATAATTTTAAATAAGCAGTAATCTTCATTACAAATCTACTCCACCTTGGGGGTTTCCCCTAAACATTGGACCAACACTGTTCCCACTTCGAGTTATTTATCAGTTCGCTTTCGCCCAACCAAAGGTTTGCCATCCTGGTTAGCCCAGTTGGTAGAGTGACTGCTCCAGTAAAGCGATGGTTCAGAGTTGGGGTTAATTTTCTTTAACCATGAAGTCTCTGAGAAAGCTGTATAGCTTTCCTTTGTTAGCTGTATGGCTATGCTCAGGTGGATGCCAATGAGTAATTACTCCAATAAGACTTCTGTTGGGCCTAGTTGGTGCATGATAATAATACAGATGATTGATGTGCACAAAACATTAGACGAACCGTGTACATGAGAGAAACACAAGGACACGCGCAAGAGTAATTGCTCCCTTTTTACAAATTTTCTCCACCTAAACATTTGACAAGCAGTAATCTTTGTGCTGCTTTGCATGGCAACAGTGATGACGTCTTTCTTGGCATGTGCATGCTGCCACGCTGCACCAAGAGCGAATCGACGACAGAGTGGCATGCTAAGACTGAGTTCAAATTCGTGATTCTCTCTCCATGTACTTTTTTTTTTTGTAATGATGCGCAAGGCATTACTATACATGGATTACTACGTGGTGTTCTCCTACGACCGGTAAATAATTTATAATCACATTTTTTTATCGTGCTGTTTCAGTTTCAGTTTCAGCAGCCGAATGATGACTGGGACGTCAACGTGTGCTTACAGGTCACGTGAGATGTGAAAAAACTGCAATATAATCGCTGCTTCCACATTCATTGTCATTCCGGCTCTTGAGGAAGGCTGGCTTCAGCACTGCAGTAAATAAATACGATAATGCAGCCATTATATGGACATTTCTCTATGTCTCACATGACACAAAAGCACTCTTTGACGTCACAGTCATCGTACGGCTGTCGAAAACGAAACAGCGTGACAGAAAAAATTCGATTATAAATTATTTTTTAGCGGTTGTAGGCGACTATCACTTGGCTGGTTATTCATGCGTAGTAGTGTCTTCCACATCACTGTAGAGAAGAAAACATGCCACCAAAATTAGGTGTCTATACTCCTTTAAGTTAGGTGAGGTGTGCCGGTCATGCTTGTGATCTGCTGGTATGCAGAGGCCTCAGCGTGAGTGAACTTTTTGTGCCATGACGACAAGAGTTTTTGTTGCTCTTTTCTACTCGTAGTAATTTATCAAGACAAGGGTATTTAAGTGAAGTAAGGCACTAAACGATCTGCTGAACTTCCGCTTGATTCCTCTTCCTAGCTGCCCCTGTGTATTGGAGCAACGTTGGCGTAGCAACTGATCTCAGCAGCATCCTTCAATTAAATTTCGCACAACCAACCTCTTCCTTCAGAAACACACTATCATTGTGGCAGTCCTGCTTTAAATCTGAGCAAATGCGCTCTCAGAGTCGGGGACCAGTTCAGGCATCGGGCAGCATAAATACATTTTTCGGTAAGCATCTTATCATCTCGGAGTGAATTGTGCATCGCACAACACAATACCGGTCACCACAATCACTTGAGTGAACACAAACTGTGGGTGAGGACTACAGCCGATCCCACGAAACCTGTTCCCTGCTGGGCTGCTATCTGTCTGCTCTCTGCCAGGCTGTGTCAAGCCTGATGTCATCTTGCAAATGTTGACCTTAAAAATTGCCTGTTCGTTGACTGTGTGGATCAGGAGGGTGGGAGGCTACATTTAAGGTTCTCTTACAAAAAAACTAGCTTGTTCTTGGGCATGTCATTTGGCACATAGTCTTGACCTTAAAAAGAACTTATGATAGAGATTTTAATGTCATCTGTAAGAACTGAAAAATTACCGCAGCTGCCCTTTAAGCTTGCTGGTGCTCATGATGGACTCTGGGTGGACCCGAAAAGTGCTGTCTGGGCACTGACAGTGGCTCTTTTGCAGGTGTGGCAACGTCAACTTCGCTCGCAGGACCAGTTGCAATCGATGTGGTAAAGGTGAGTGGTCAAAGCCTCTGTGAAACTTGCCACCACTGAGCAGCCAGCATTGACGCAGAAGACAAGTCAGGGTCTATCCTGCCTTGTGTGTTCTGTCCTGTCATATTTAGAACTGCATTTTGGCCCATTAATACGTTTTCCAAGTTCTTGACTGGTGCCTGCAGGGTCTGCTTGCTTTGTGCTACTCAGTTTTTCTCTTGTGTCATGACGAGCATACCGAACTTTGCATTTTATTAACTCATTCCTTACCGAGCCTATTCAAATCGTTTAGTTTGACAGATGCCACAAAATGCCCTCTTCTGAACAATCCAGACCACCTCTTGACAAGTAGCACCATCCAATGTGTTACAAAAAGACTGTACTTCAGTTTCAGAATTGTTTTTTTCATCAGCTGCATGAGGGAGTATTTTTAAACTTCGCACAAAATGTGTCAACACGGAGCAATTGCATAAGCATGGCGACCAGGCTAGAGTCCTGTTCTTGCACTCACCCTGCTCAGCAGTGATGGTATTGCGATTTTGCAGCATCGACACTTGACTCCATAGGTGTTTTGTGCAAAAAGATAATGTCCATTATTTTAATTAAAACGGAGATAATTGTCCTCCCAGCCCGGACTATCGACAGTTGCCCACCCACAACTTTTGTTTCCACTGTTGCTGAGGAGATTCACTGCTTTCGTGCCTTCTCTGATGATGGTACAGGGTATATTCTGAATGAATCAGTGCTGCCAGCAGTTTAGCGAACACAGTTGTCTGCAAGACAGTCTACCTCGGCACAGCACTGTGGAGTAGTCCAAAGCACTGCGTGAGAGCAATATATATTGCTGACCTGAAAGTTTATCCTGAAGAGTTCTGTAACATTTAGTATACTCATTTTTGGGATAGTAACACATGAAATTTATATATTAGGTTCTTTAGTCTGCTATTTTCCAGGTGGATATGCTTGAAATTTTTGCGTATTTTTGTGTAAGTCTTAAATTTTATCAATCAAAAGATTTTTATTTTTTAAAAAACATATATTCTGCTTTTTCTTTTGTATGTCTGAAAAGAGAATTCTGCTAACCACCCTGTAATGTGCTGCAATAAAGAAAAAAAATGTTGCGTATCACCCTGAATTTGCCTATTTTCACATGCTGAGAAAAGAGCTTTCGGCAAATGATATGCAAAATTCTTGAGACCGAATCCAGGGAGCAATGCGGAAGCTTGTGGAAGAGGAACATAGTAGTAGTTGTAATTGTGCTGATGTTTGTCAATTTAAAGCTCGGTGGCTGATTATATGGGGAGAAAACTGTGTGTCAGATATCACATATCAGATTGTTCCAGTTGCTCATTAGACTGGAACCAGTAGTGCCCTGTGGCAGAAGTTAGAAAATCTGCGAGGCTGCTGCAGGTGCTGCTGCTAGTAGGGATGGTCGTGACCGCACTATATTTAATAGCATTAAAGGCATGCATGCGTTCAGGCCACATGATGTTTGTGCATTTGATTTCCTCCTGGACAGGACACCAAAAAGATATTGACATGGGACTTTTGAGGCCGTAAGAGGTGACAAGTTAAGGCAGGAAGGTAACTCATAGCAATGTGGTGATAATATGCTGAATGAGGCACTTGGTTTATTTATTTTTTGAAAGCAGCCTTGTGAACGTCCTTTCCTTCCTTCCTCTGTACTAGCCAGCATTAGTGCAGTGTGATCAGTGCCGTTGTCAGAGCACCTGTTGCAATCAAATAAGAGCCTGTGCCAGGCACTCGGTGTGTATGAGAACAAGGCTGGTGCATCCATGCTTATATTTTTACCCACTTGCAACGATGTGGTGCAGTCAAGACCATCAGTATACCGTGTGAGTGTGGCCCTGATGCACTCCCAAGTAGAGTGATACAAGGGAGTTGGGCCTGTGTGTTTCAGAGAAGCTGGACCTGGCCTCCAAGCGGCAGCTAGGTCATGAGATTGGCAAGGCGGCAGCTGAGAAAAGTCGTGGCCTGTTCAGCGCTGATGACTGGCAGTGTGGCCGCTGTGGCAATGTTAACTGGGCCCGCCGTCAGTCATGCAACATGTGCAACGCCCCCAAGTTTGGCGAGGTGGAGGAACGCACAGGTAATGAAGCGTACTCACTCTGTGGAGTCACAGCATTGCTAACTTTGCCCTTCTCTTTGTGCAGGCCTTGGAGGTGGCTACAATGAGCGTGAAAATGTTGAGTACGTGGAGCGGGAGGAATCTGACGGGGAGTACGATGATGTGAGTGTAGTCAATCGACAAGGGAAGCTACATTTTTTAAATTTTAGTCTGCCTTATCCACACGTACAGCCCCCCAAAAATGAAAGGGAGCAAAGATTGAGCCTTCAAATAAGGATTAAATTATGGAGGGAAAGCACACTTTCCTGTTTCCTAACTAGTCTTCTTCTTGGCATGTAGTAACCAAAAGTAATTTCCAACTTTAGATGGGAAGTAACCAAAAATTTGTCTTTTTTGCAAATTGGTTGTACTCTTTCATAGTGGAGAGACCTGTACTGTTGCTATTCTGATCCTTGTCTTTATTTGCATGAGGAGTTCTTGTGCATGCACCTGAGATTACGTGTCACGTCGTACACTTTTTGTATGTCAATTCCTTTCTTACTTTTACTCGCATAATTCGCACACTTTTTTTTTTCTACGGTAAAGGCTAAGGGGGTGTGCAAATCACGTGGAGATTTTGTGAACGCATCTTAAAAAAACTACCAAGGTCGTAACGCATAATGTAGACACTATGTTGCCGCGTATAAGTCGACCTTGCAACTCTGGAATGCCACAATCACAATTCTGGTGCGATGCACGCGCTCCTGAGGCTACCGGAAGTTTGCTGTCACAGCTGTTCGTATGGAAAAGCGACCGCCACCGCGCAGTTGACTTTTCTGTACCGGGATGTGTTTACATATGAATTACTGATTTTTTTTATGCCACTCACCTTTCGTGGCAGCGCTGATCTTCCCAAGCCTGCCCTGCACGCACACCCGCATGCATGCTGGTGTGCTTGCACAGCAGGTAATGCAAGATACCTAAGAGATTTTTGCTATAAATCTGGGTAATAAATTGGGGGTGTGCTATTATGTGAGTAAATACGGGAATATTATTTTATTCCATTTTCTGCCTGGCCATGGGATTAGGTGGGAGTCCTGACTCGCATCCTGTGCCATCTTTTAATGTTGCCATCCTCGAATTCCTCTTGTCTCACCATTCTGGGGATGTTAAGAAATATTAACTTGCTAACTTCTGTGAAACTGTGAGAACGTCATGCTCATATGACTGCGAGCACTGCGTATTCACTCGGAGACAAAATGGGCTGATTAGTTATTTCATGCAGAAGCGTCACTAGTCCCATTACAAGAAAAGCTGGCGGCTTGTGTGTTTTTGTGTGTGCTCGGAGATGGTACAGGAAATCCCAGTGATGGCAAGAGAAATGCGGTGGCGTTATCAAGTGGCCCAATGACGCACATAGCAAGCCGAGCACTGCCACTTCACAGACGATCCTATATATGTTGTTCATCTATATATACTCGCTACTGGCTGACCTCCATGTGGCGGCAATTTTCCCCGACAGCATTTGTACCTAAATTGTGATGCACCATTAGTCGTAGAGTTCTGGGTGGTGTCATGCGATTTATCGTCGCACATAGCTTCTATGTGCTGGTCAAACTGGAGGCTAGCTTTGGGTTCGAACATACAACATATGCACCTTACCTTCAATTGTATGCCTTCCCAGGCTTTCGTATCAAAATTGTGATGGAACGCTGTATGACGTCATATGCGCTTAAGGACAGTAATGCTTTCGCATTCCCACACATAAGCAGTTGTAACGCTTTCCACTCATCTGCCGGGCGGATGGCCAAGTTGTCAAACATGGCCTGACACAGCATTTTGCCTGCTATCTCTGTAAAAAATTACCCGCCATCTTGTTGGAGTCACTGCAGTCTGGAAATTGGCTATTTGGCTTTTCTCTGGAGGATAGCGGCACCCTACTGATACAAAAATATTTTTTGATCACATGGTGTTGATGGCCTGAATTGGCGGCAAAAACTTGCGACATGACTTCCATTCCAGCAGGCATGTTGTATGGAAAGTTGTCTAATCACTTTGTAGAAACCAATGATGACTTTAGTGACGAAGACAACTGTGCGCCTTTTTTAACTAGCATTGTGCACTGTGTGCAGTGGCAGAACAGTAAAAGGCGGAAGAAGGGAGACTTTTTTTTTTTTTTTAGACATGCGAGAGGAAGCCTGGACTCCACACAGGAGAGTGCTTCAGGAGGTTCCACTGTTTAAAGAAGTCCTGCTGAAGCCCTAGCAAAGCAGGAAAAAATGCTTTTGAAAATCATGACGTGGCACTCCCGAGGGGCTAGAAGGCTTAACAGAATGCTCACTGGTGTAGTGGTCACTGGAGAAAGTACACCTGACTGTAAAGAATTAAGTGTCTGTGCTGAATTTTTTACCATTGTGGAAGTTGTGTAAAGTGATCCAAGCGCACGTGCGCTTGATAAGTAGATTAGTCTCCATGGGGACAAATAAATAACCCTATAAGGAAGGGAGCCTTCGGGGAGCTAGTAAAATCATTAAAGTAAGAATGTTGAACTTTGGTACATCCATTGATGTACAGAATTTGTTTTTGCAAAAAAGAGCCATCTTTCAGAATGAAAGCAGGGGAGAGAATGCCAGGCTTGAGAGCCAGCTTAATGGGTAGCAAATTAATGCGTGTTTGCGATTCTCGCAACATCGACAGTCGTGGTAGTTTCTTTGATTGGAGGGTCTATTGAAAGCCACATAGAGATACAAGAAATGTAACTTTGACAAGTTCAGGTTTTTCTGACTTGGCCCACACGGTAGGTGTTGTGGTTTGCAGCAACCCGAGTGGTGCTAGTTGAGCATCTTGCTCATTGTGGGGCGCAGATTGCTGAGGTGTTAGTGTTTCTGGCTCAAGTAACATTGTCAGGGGCAAGCACTAGAGTTTATTTTTTTTAGAACACCGTCACAGTTAGTGCAGTGCGATTGGGGCTTCTCTCATTTCTTTTACAGCGGCAGCTGTTAAACGCTCATTCCTGGGTTTTGCATCGTAGTAGTACATACTATGTCATCTGTCGTAGTCGTTGGCATAACTGGTGAGTGCGTTGCCATAGGCACCACTCGGGGGGTGGTTACTGTTCATGAAGGAAGGTACCATGTGAATGGAGTTACCCTGGAAGGAGGGTATGGTGAGAGCATAAGAACACACAAATTATCAGCGGTTGCCACGGAGACCACCCGGAGGCTAGTTATCCTGAAAAGCCGAGGCAGCCTGGTTACCATAAAAGGAAGCTTTATGTTGAGAGCATAGGAAAATGTAACTACAGGATGGTTGCAACAGTAACCATCTGGAAGCTGGTTACTGTGGAAGGAGGAGGGCATGGCGAGAGCGATGAAATCCCCAACCAGGGGATGGTTATATGGTGAGAGCACGTGGATGCGCACCTGGCACATTGTTGCCATGGGATCAACCTGTGTTACCCTGGAGGGAGAAGGAGGGTTACTGTAAAAGGGGGGCATGGTGAGAGGAAGAGGTTATGGTGAGAGTTTAGGAACGCTTAAGATCTGGAATGCAGTTACCGGGGAAGGAGGAGGGAGGGCCTAGTGAGAGCAGAGGAATGTTGCACGGTCCATATGCGACAGCTGCTGCGAAGTGCTCTGCTCGAGGAGAGGATCCTCAGCAGCGCTTAGTTTCTAGAACAGCAGACTGGAGAGCAGACCTCAACGAAAAACGACTGTGTGTGGAAAACTAAAAAGAGTGTCCTAGAGCCATGCAGATGTGAGGTCGCTCTCATATGCTCTAACACAACATGTCGTAAAGTACAAATATGTTAACAGCTGTCGCTGAATCTCGCATTAACCACAGATAACCGTCCTGTCAATTTTTTTCACTGCTCTTTCAGCATTTTCAAGTGTCTTTGCTCTCCACTTGTGGCATTCCTCATTCACCAAGGGTGGCGGAGGATAATAAGTCAACAAAATCACCTATAGTTAGATACAACTTAAGAACCCAGCGGCTTTTCCCCATCAAAGGACCCCCTTCTAGGCAATGGCGTCAGCAGATTCTCATGACCCTCCTAGCGTGACAATGCAGGGAGCGGCGCCACAATGGAGAGAGGCCTCTATTCCCTTTCATCACCACTCCCTGCTTTGTGCAGGTTGTACAGACTGGGGAGTGAGATGGAGTTTGAAGATGAGCTTAGCTGGCAGAATATTTCTCTTTGGTTGAAGCAGCCAGTCTTTAGAGTACCTATAAGTATCGTAAGATTGTCCATGCAGTACCTACTTTGAAACTCTACTAAAGAAATCTGTAGCGACACATTACAAATGAACAAAGGTTTGACGTGCTGGAATTTTGAAACACATCCTTTGATGTGAACTTTGAATGTCGTGATGTGGTTCTAGACAGTATGGATGGGCTATTATAGCTAAAGAAAATGCACCCAGTATTCAACGCTGGTGAAGGTAGCTTATTGTCGTCACCCATAGTGGTATCAGAGTCCTTCATTGCTTTCTGGTCACAAAACTTCTCTGTAATGCTATGAACATGCGCTGCTTGTGCTGTCTTTTCATGCGGTTGCCTTTTAGGCAATGTTGCCTAAAAGGGGCCCCGAAACACATTTTCAGTGCATTGTTTTGCCTGTTGGTTGCAAAGAATGAGTTATAGTGATGCTATTAGCATCGGTCGTACTGCGTATACTGTGTTTTTTAATATTTTAATTAGCTCGCAAAAACAAATTTGTGGCGCTGACGGTGTCACCATACAGTGGCGGTTTTTAGCAGCGGATATGACATCACTTTGCGCGAGCTTGATGATTGGACAAAGAGTAAATATACAGCGAATTGGATTAATAACTAGAGATACGTTTTGTCAAGTTTTTATGTTTTATAATACATTAACAAAACCAGCTTGTTTGCCCTAGATAAAAGCACTGTAAATCAAGTAAAACAATAACACGCCACCGGAGGCACTGGCTACTGTTTGCATCGAAGGACTTTGCGCCTCTCTGTAAACATCCTACGACATAGCACTAAACACTTATGGCTACTCTCTATGTATCTGAGAGCGGCTTTGCGGAATCAATCCGATCGAGCCATTGCACTCTATAAGCGTTCATTTCGGTCTGTGGGGATTCGCGCTGTCTCGAGGGCAGCCTGTGCTGTTCCTGTTCGACTCCTGCGAAACCCCGTATGCTAACGAAGGCCTGGTATGGCTCTGGATGCCGCCTTACCCCCGCTGGGCCCTCCGGCCGCGCGGGGATCCCGGCTGCGCACTGCGGTGTCGTGCTACCTTCTCTGATTGGGCCGCGGGGACGTGACGTAGGTGCAAAGCTGTGCTTGCTCCGGGGCCGGTCGCGGGGGCTGAGGGAAAGTTAAAGACAGGCGGGCGACGAGGGCGGAACACAGGCCGGACACAACCGTTATTCGCTGCCCCCGAGGCCTTTGCCGACGGTCATTCGCGTGCCTTGTCGTACAGGCCCCTAACATCACACGCCGAGAGCCTCGCGCATCGCCCTTGCGGAACCTGCGAGCGCCTGGCAAAGCCCGCCGAGTAACAGCCGCCGCTGACCTGAGGCAGCCGCGGCTCGCACCAGAGCTTTCCCGCCGCACCGGTCTGCGCGCGCCAACCCGTGTCCGCGCGCGCATCTGCTGCGGCCCGCTGTCGGGTGGCGGTGGACGCCAGGTGCGCAGTAGTTGAAGGAGTACCATACAGTGCTTGTGTTTGTGTTGTCTGTACAATAAATACGTGTACTGTGAACGTGCTAGTTCTCCTGGATTGAGAGCGCACGAGCGCGACAAGAGCAGACCGGACATCGTCAGTTTGTGGAGAATCACCGGGCGGTGGCGCCAGATGGCGCCACGTTCCCGTCAACAGCGCGCACTCCTTGCTCGCCGTGGCCAACTAGCGCGCTAGGAGCGACGGGCAGCAAGCAGTAGCGGTACGCGCTATGCGAAATATCTCTGATATTTTGCACAGGCTGTCACACCGTTGCAGTATCTCGCGCTCGAGTTTGGATCCATAAGTAAGGGAGCGTCACTGATCAGTGTTCCCTTCTGCACCGTCGACGTGACGGTGAAGCATCGCTGGGTGAGCTGGGCGTTCACATGGTTGTAGTAACCATGCAAACGGCGCTGCCAGCCTTGGCATGAACGAGTTAGAGTACAGGCAACCATGGAGTGCAAACTTCCGCCACGTGCTAAGATAGGCTATTTTGATTGGTCGCGAATGGTGTCGTCTTTGGGAGAGTGAAATGGGAATGGGAAGCTGCGCGAAAATCGAGTTGAGGGCAGCATTTTGTTTGCTTGTATTTTCAAATTTCTTCATTGAATGACTCCCGTTTCTATGCATCGATTCTCGTAGTTCTTTTTGAGTCAGCATCTGTGTGACATAAAGAATCCATCTGAAGCATAACCGGCATCCGTTCAAGCAGTGTTTCGCAGCCCCTTTAAGTGCTTTTGCACGTCCTACTCGGTTTAAATATGAAAACCCTACCATTTTAAAGCGCAGCTCTGAAACGCTAGCTCTGAAAAAGTCTGAACAGCTCTGAAGAGCACTAGGCTATCGCCGCAGCCGATCACGCCTCGTGTTGAACTGTTAACACACTCTCGTTGTCAGACTGCTATCAAGCTAATATATACATTCTCACGCGCTGTGCATTGCACATCGTCATCTTCATCAACCAATACTACCAACAAACTAATATCATCACCAGACATGCCGGCAACCCAGAAAAGCAATACAATGAGCGTGTACAGAGACTGAGAGCACTAGGTTAACACCACAGCCAATCACGCTTCATGTTAAACTGCAACACACTCTCGCGCAGTGCACTGCACATTGTTGTCTTGTTCTACTAATGCTGCTATCGAACTAATATACGCATTGTCACACGGTGTGCATTCTACATTATCGTCGTTTTCAACTACTACTACTATTGAACTAATAACATCAGACATGCCGACGAACTAGCAAAGAGACACTGACAGTGCTGTGCTCAGATTTCGCATTAGAGAGAATCGTAATCATCCCTAGAATTTTTTGGTATGCCTTAATATTTTTTGTTGCTTTTGAACATGAACTGTTGTAGGGCCACGTGGTATAGCATTCAAAAAACGAATGTAGCGAAGATGCGCCGACAGCGCTGGAGCACAACGCATTGCGTTAACTGCGGTCGCTCGCTAGAATCATAGACGTTCCTTTAATGTCAGTCCATGCTTTATCGCCATGAACCTATTCTGTCAGATTTCGTAACTCAGCAGAAGCTGACAGGTAGTTGGCATTGCGAGTTCTTTATATCAAGGTCAACCACCGCAATACCTTTGTTACATGGAAGACACAAATACAAGCACTTCAGTTGGGGCAGCGTTGAGTAATTGAGAAACTTTGTAATATCGAGGAATTCGCTATGTGGAGGTTTGTTACTCGTACATCAAGGTTTAACTGAAGCGGGAGGTGCCATTCTGACCCGATCTGCCGAGCAGTGCTGAACAATTTCAGCAGCTGTCATCGGTGTCTCTTCTGGGCAAAAAATTAAGCTGTTTTAAATGATGTACACGTCCACCGAATCCACTTCTAGATTGAGCAGTTTAAAATCAATTATCGGTCACATCAGAGAAAGCAGATACAATTAGCGGAAGCGCCGGTCATATGTGGCGGCAGCAACCCGGTGAAACGTTTGTTTCCCAGACGTGTTCGCATCCATTGGTGCTGCTTGAAGATTTATTTTACTGTGCAAAAGACGTAAAGCGATAACCAGCGCAGAAGATAAAAGAATATTTAACATAACCGGAGCTCAGCTTGCGTTTTATGCTATGTAAAGTAGCAGTATCTGTTTTGTATTCAAAGCTATGTAAACAGTAGCGCTGTGGTGCAGTCGTCGACATCGGCACGTTCCTGGGGAGTATCGCGCACACTGGGTAAATGCTGAATGATGTAATATTATAGTGTACTAGAAGGGGGTAGTGTGTTCAGGAGCCAGCGCGCGCCATGCATTGCAGTGAGGTGGCAAGTGTCGGCAGTTTGCTGGTTGCAGCGGTGGCACTGCAGTCTCATGGGCTGTGGGGTATAGGCTGGTTGCCACTATATGACCGCTGTTGGCTGCGTATTCGTGGCGTTCACTTTGCTGTGCGGACTCCCTTTTTGCAAAAACTCTTTTCATTTCTTTCATGCCCATACCAACATGTATTTCGTGCATAAGGAGTAAGCTGGAATACGGAACTGTCAATGACAACGCCACCGTTTCGGTCCCAGCTGTCAAACCAGCAAAAGGAAGCAAACCGTTGCTGTTTACCGCGCCAAAACATGAAGAAAAAAAAAGGACTAATTTTGGACTTGACTTACTCCGCCAAAGACAAGGCCCTGAACTAAGCTTGGGTGGTTTGTGAACTTCATTTTGAGTCGTGGTCTATTGTGCGAAATACCTACACATTTTAAAGAAAAAGCTGAATGCATATTTCACAAGGAAGCCGTCTGTGTCTGACGATGTACCCACGTTGCTGCCAAATGTCCCGAATTACTTGAAGAAGAAACCGGTGTAGAAAATTAACATGAATGCCTGCTCTTTTGGAGCTAAAAGGCACAAATTTTGTGCTGGTGAGCAAGCCGACTTTCACGACATGGAAAGAGTGTCGTAAAGCAGAAGTTAGCAGCAATTGTGACAAAGGCGGGTTATTGTATTATTTTGAAGGGCTTTTGCTGGCAGTGAAGATAGTTTTCTTTAGCTGAATGCATAATGCCCGAATGCACAGTGGATGCATAAGGTTTCTCGTGAATGCACCTTTTGGTTTTTGTTAGGCTTTATTCAGCATCCGGATAAACTCGTGAACAAATTTACCAAGTTTTGTGTGTCGCAAGGCCTCATTTCTGTTTAAAAGGGATGCGCTGATCGCAAGAGGACGCTGGTACAGTCGCGAGCCGTTGCTCATAGCCTGAGCCCCCCTTGTACCAGCCATCAACAGTTATATTTTGGACGCTAGTAAAAATCATCAACCAGATTTTTTTTTTGGAGGGGAGGGGGCGATATCTACCATTCTCTAGGAACTGTAACCGCCTTTTCGAGCTCACGAAATATCAAAAGTCCTGGGGACCACAACCCCAGCACAAATTCATGCTTTCCTCTGATCCTCAATGATGGCTCAGTGGCTTTGGCGCTCGGATTCTGATCCCAATGTTTCCATTCCGATCCCGGCCGCAGTAGCCGTATTTCAGTGCAGGTGAACTATAAGAAGGCCCGTGCGCTGTCTGATATGTCAGCCCACGCTTAGGAAACCCAGGTTTTCTAAATTATTCTGGAGCCTTCCACTATAGCGTCTCTCAGCCTACATCGGGGATGCTAAACCACCTAATTTTTTTTTTAGATTCTAGCTTTTAAAGTGAATTCTTAATGCACATCTTTTAAATAATTGCCTTACAAGGAGCTCTTATTTTAGGATCTATTTTGTAATTGTAACTGTGTTCTCATGCGTGGACAAAATTTTGATAGCAATAGTGCCTGCACAATTTAACCCTTTAGTTTCTTTATGCCATGTGTGGCATTGCTTTGTGCTCGAAAATAAAGTGTGTCGTCGCCAAGTCGTTATGTCGCCAGCTCTATTTTATCATTTGACAGAAGTCTTTGCCATGTCTGCTTTTCAGTCTTTCCTTTGCTACTTCGCTTGAAAAAAATCATTGTGTTACACCTGCAGGTACACCTTATTCAGAGCTAAATGCAACGTGCGAAGCTTTTTTGGCGCTGCAAATACCATGCGTGCTGCCGGTTCCTTACAGCCCATGCTCCAATGGCGCCATCTTGTGTCATCGACATGAGATGGCTCACCTGCGAGTGCTCTCTGGACCTACTACCCCCTTCTAGTACACTATAGTACTGTTATCCTGAAACACTCATTTAGCGAATACTTGAGATGTTGACTAAACAAGCACAAAAAAAAACAGGCTGCAGATGTCAAAACTAATACCACTGGAGCCTGAGCAGTCGTGCGGTGCAGCCGTGGGTGGGGTGAAGTGAAAACGGCAGCAGCTGTTAATTGGTGCAGAGAGCAAGACATCATGCCAGCTGCGGCCTGTCTGCTCTGACCTCAACAACCGCCACCAACACAGCCATACTTTGACCATTGGCACGCTGAGGGTATGAGCGCAGTATGACAAGGCCAACAACAATGCAGAAAATGCATTTTTCGACGTTTTGCCTGCCAAGATTGGTCTAGTGTGACCACGCCTTTAACTTAGCGATCATGTGTTGTTTGCTTTCTAAAGCAACTGCTGAACACGGACGACAGTGATGTTTTCGCTTACATACTGCAAGTTTTCCATTTGGAGAGAACCGAGTGAAGGCATGAGACAACCAAACGGCTTTGTCTTGTCTAATAGGCGTTTAATGTGTCCTGTCACATTGACAGATTTCATCCCCTGCATTTTTGAGTTATTATAATGCTGTGCAGCTAGTCTTGTGGCAAACGTCTGCTCCAGTAAGGCATTCGTTTGTCAGTAACGTTTTTCTTGTCAAAGCACAAATTTGATTTGAAAGCTGAATGCTTGAACACATTCTAACCTAAGCTAATAAGACAGTTGCCGAAATTCCAAATGTCTAGCTGTACAAATACTGGCCATAATGTAGTGGCAGCCGGAGTCTTGTGGCGGCTCGATGCACTTCTGCGAACGGTAGCGCCTCTAGTGGCCGATGCTGACCCTGTATGAAACTCCGACGGGAGTTACATGACAGGAAAAGCATTGAAGGACTCTGGTAGCACTCAACCTTGTTTGTTTTGCTACTGCACGTCTATCTATCTGTTCATGGCATCTGGCGGCAGATGCTTAGACACTGTAGCCATCTGTTTTGCATTGCGTGGCCTAGTTGTGACAAACCTCTTGCGGTGCATAGTTTGGCCGCCGCAAGAAGCGAGCTCGGAGAGATGACCAGGCAGACAGTCCTCCCTCCCGACGGCCAGAAAAAGGGGAGGACAAGCAGAACGACCACGGAAAAGACGATGATAAAGATGCAGAGGAAGAAGAGGAGGAGGAGGAGGAGGAAGATGACGATGATGGGGACCTCTCCAAGTACGACCTGAGCGCCTGGGACTCGCCCTCCAGGTGAGCTACTGCCTAGTCTGAATCTTACTCTGTAGACTGTGCGGAGGAGAGCTGTCCATAAGGTTGGAAAGGTTGAGTTATCAGGTGCACCGCACTCGCAAGCTGCATGGACGCTTGTTTACTTTCTACCGTTGTCTCGTTTTAGATGATTTGCCAGAATGATGGATGTCAGCCTTGAGTGTGCTAGTCAGCCAGAGTCACTTGGGATACTTGGGATATGTGGGTCTGCCTCTGAAAACCTTGCACTCATGCTTTAGTGCTTACCAAATGTAAAGAAGCTTAGAATTGTGCATTATGTAAAATTAGTCTCGTGTTACAAAGAACTTGGTCTTAGGAAAAAAATTTTTTATTAATGAAGTCACAATTATGAAATCTTCAGGGAATATGTATTTTTGTGTACTATGACATCTAATTTAATGTACGACAAGTCCTTGTGCACTTGTGCAATATATTATGTAACTTTTTGTCGAGAGCTTTAACGAAATTCTGCGGCAGGCAACTTGCTAGAATGCATGCCATCGGCTTGTCTTGACGTCAAGCTATGCAATAAGGGTAAAATTATAATCCTGCCTATCATAGAAGTCGAGTTAAATGGTTTTGAACTTGCTACTTCGCAAACGGGAAGAAAAATTTGTATTCCTGTTTCTGAAGTGATAACTTCAAAATCCTATACCTCAACTTCTATGATAGGCAGGATGATAATTTTACCTTCATTGCATAGCTTAATGTCAAGAGAAACCAATGGCATGCATTCTAGCAAGTTTCCTGGAGCAGAATTTCTTGAAAGCTCTGCACAAAAAGCTATATAACATATTGCATAAGTGCACAAGGAGTTGTACATAAAATTTAATGACATTTTGAATCGGCACGCAAAAATGCATGTTCCCTGAAGATTTTTTAATTGTGACTTCATTAACAAAAACTCTTTTCTAGGACCCTCTTCCCTCCTTAAAGGTGCACTAAAGAGGAATCTGAACTCGTATTTTAACCGCGGGAACTCTATCTACACATTCCGGGCATCCTTAAAGACTTCGAATTGTTGTCCTGTGAGGTCGATTGACTTAATTAAATCGAACCAAATGTCCCGGCTCCCGCCCTTTTTTTGGACTCAACGCAGTAGGCAGTAGGAGTCAACCAACGCGTCAGCCAGTCTGTGGCGGCTTGCCGCTCTGCCGTCGGCCGAGTGATGTGTAAATCAAAGAGTCCACATGTATTTTTATTTCTGTGGGTCTAATTTGCGGCTATATTGTCTGTGACTGAAACTGTTTATTGACAAAAACATAAGAAAAAAAAAGTGAAAGCGAAGCCGCCGCTGTACTGACTGAAAGGCATTCCACGTGTTAGTTGACTCCACCTACCTACTGCGTTGAGTAAAAAAAAATCGGGAACCGGGACGTTTAATCCGATTTAATTAGGGCAATCGGCTGTACAGGACAATAATTCAAAGTTTTTAAGAATGCCCGGAATGTGTAGATAGTGTTCCCCAATTAAAAAAACGAGTTCAGATTCCTCTTTAGTGCACCTTCAAAGGGTCCGAACACTGGATTTTAAGGACCCAATTTTTCACCCTAACGGAAAGCTTGCTGTCTAACGTGCTCTATTCCGCAATGGTTTTATTGGAAACACTGAAGGAAATTTTTACCATATAGAGTGAGTTCCTCATAAAAAGGGAAATGGCTGGAGTGGGTCCCATGTAAAGATTTGCCCTCTGGAAAAAGGAGCCCTAGGGCAGTGGTTATTATCAATCCCCTTACAACAGCCTCTTGGGCTTGCTTTGGGGCACAGTCCGCCGTGGTGGCTCACTGGTTATGGTGCTCGGCTGCTGACCCGAAACAAGCGGGTTTGTTCCCGGCCATGGCGGTCGAATTTTGATGGAGGCGAAATTCTAGAGGCCCTGTGTACTGTGCGATGTCAGTGCATATTAAAGAACCCCAGGTGGTGGAAACTTCCGGAGCCCTTCACTACGGCGTCCCTCGTAGCCCGAGTCGCTTTGGGACGTTAAACTCCATAAACTAACCAACTCTGGGGCACAGTTAAGAGCAAGGCTGGCATCGTCTAGCCAAGACAGGTATGCGTCACCGATCTAAGGACATGCCTGCCGTGCAGTAAGTTTTCTGCGCTGCACATAATCCCTGTCTGAAAGAGGCTTTAGAAATGAGCATGATGCGATGTTCTCGCTTGATGCCGGTGCGGGCCGGTGCTTGTGGAGACCATTTGAGCCCCTGCATGGGCATAGGGGGTGCTAACACCGCACCTAATGATATTCTCCAGTAGTCCGCCGCGTCGTTGGCCGAGGAAGCGTCCTTTGTGGAAGAATGCATATGCAGCTACCTTGTAAGCCATTTTCTAGTGCGTGCCCTTCTGAAACGGTATCACATTACTGGGAAAAAGCCCTTCCAAAGCTTCTGAGAGGATATTGTAGTATCTGGTTCAAAGGATTCCTCATTCTGTCCAGATATCAATGCGGGTAGAATTGCTGAAACCGGATCGTGCATACGGAAGTTATTCGACTTACAAAATTGAAAACATAAAGATAAAACTAGATCGTATTTCAGACTCCCATTTTATTTTCCCAGAGCCGAAGATTTGGCGTCACAAATCAGAACCGTGCCTTTCCCACATGCAGGGGAAGCTTCTGTGCAGTTGTCGAGTTCCAGGATAGCCCACGGCAACCCAAATTGCTGCCTTCGTTGTTCCTGTACATATTGCAGCTGGGAGCTTTTCCATGACCCTCATAAAAGCCTTTTTTCTTGTGCTATAAGGAGTGTGTAGGGAAGCTTAATCTTTAACTATTTCTTGTTCTATGAGTGCAATCCAATGTCCAACATGCTGGCACTTCCTGGAATATGGAAAGCTGGGCGAGTTGGTAATGAATTGCCATATTGAACAACAGCGTGAAAGACGACGGATGAGACGAGGCGAGACAAACACAGCACCGTGTTTGTCTCCCCTCTTCTCCATCGTCTTTCGCGCTGTTTTACAGTGCTGGGTTTTTCTCGCCTCTTTTCATCTGTTGTCTTTCGGGCTGTTTTTCAGCTTGGCAAAGCTGGCACCCTTTGACCTGTTTATGAAAAGTTGTATAGGGGAGCTCCCCATGGCCCTTCCGGCCCCCGCCCTCAGTTCCCTGTTACCTTTTCGTCACATTTTTGGCTATGGCATCTGTCAGATGGTTTTTTCTTAGCTGCCTTCTTGATATCAGTACTAGTTTGAATGGCGGAACTCACGTGCATGATACTTCTAAATGAAAAGGAAACTGTTGCCCCTATCTTTATCATTATTAGCTTTCATTCGCTGGTACTACTTTCCTTTTGTAGTTCTTTTTTCGAGCAAAAAGCTCACAAGAATTAAGTTTCAACTGTATGTCCAACCAGTCAGAAAGGGTACAGCCAGTTTAGCTTCCATCTCATATCCACTGCCGAAAATCGCTGTAACTTTCCATCACCATTGTCACGAAATCATCATTTCTGGTTAAAAGATTAAAACTACCACTTCGACTATTTTCTTGGCGTCAAGACATCACCATGTCTTATGCTATGTGTACAAAAAATACAAACCACGTGCTTGATTTGCATTGTCAAGTATATGATAGAAACAAGAACCTCTTAACGTTACCGAAAACCGTCCTAGGTTTTTGCCTCATTTCTCGGCTTGAGCCGAGCTTGTGCTGTTCAAGAGCCGGGTCAAGTAAGTCAGGTTTTAAGCCTGGGTCCAGCCCAATCAGTAACCTACTGTGAGTGAAGAGCTCTACAAAGCACACACACAGGCACAGAAAGAACCTAAGCATTCACTGCAGTACTGAAAATCCCACCTTACGTGTGACGAGGGACATCTACCTTTCTAGCAGTGGCAATGCAAAATTCGATGAAAAAATCTCCTTGATTTGGCTGCAATTTCGGCACTAGTTCACAAAAGTGCAGTGCGACACTGGCGCTCTTCGTGGTGTGGCCAATTCGAGTGCACAAGTGCAGTGCAGTGCAGTGAGCGCCGTCAACACTTGACGTGCTGGCCGTGCGCCGTTGTTGGCCATTGTTTGTAGACTTCTGGGTGTTTTTACCAGGCCGCTGAGCCTCCTTTGAGGTCTCGGACGCAAACTCCGTGCTTCGTTTGGTGTATGTCAAAATAATGCAACGAGCTAAAAAAATGAAGGCATGTTGCTGTTACAAGATAAACACAGCTTTGTTTACTAGTGATGCACGACTTACCTGAAGTCACCTTTTTTGCTCCCCAACTTGGTGAGCTCCTTGTATTTGGCGATGAGAAAGAGTGCCTTAGGCCTTGGCCAAAATTCTCTTTCGCATTGGCTGGGTGTCAGCGCTCGGACTAGGATCTGGCAGCGCCAACTGGGAATTATCTCAGCTGCCGGGGCTGAACCTTTTATCCCCTTCACTACCGTTAGGAATGTTGGCTGCAGAAACTGTAGCCTCTTGGCTGCCATGCAGCTGGGCACTACCAGCTTGGCCGGCCTCGTTGACAAAAAGACTGCTGACGCAGAGGCCGTATGTGAAATATAAAGAATTTAAAAAAAAAAAAACAGTGTCAGCAAGCCATCGCGTTATGAACAGCACTGCGAACTGCACACCCCCAAAAGTTACCACACGCCTGCTGTAGTGGCTCAAAAGGTGACACTTTCCTTCCGTTTCGTAAAGCAATCCTCCTTGAACACGACTGGGAACACATACCTTATGTGGTTATTTAGAAACGACTCCTTATCGTCTGCAACAGCAGCGCAAGTGCAAATCTGCAAAGAAGTTGTGCACGAAAAGGCTTGCACGATGTCAAATGAAGTGCGGCAGTGGAGGCAGCGCACGCTGCCAAATCGAGCGCCAGAGTGCATCACACTTGAACTAGTACTGCCAAATCGAGGAGACTTTGAAGCAACTTGTAGCGGCTCATTGCACCTGCGAAGGGCCTGCACCCATGCCAACAGTTGAACTAGTAAGGCAAACAACAACGCAAGGTTGCCTTTCCCGCGCCAGCGGAATCCTTTGCTTTGGTTGTTCAAAGACACTGGCATGATGCCTTATGCTGTGTCGGGCGCCCTCGACAGTGAGTATTTGCTTCCCTCAGCTGTCAACTGCATTAAAATAGCTAAGCGAATACTGTCGTCGCAGAACACACACGATAAACTTCACTGTCGCATCCACCGACCACTCGCATCCACTTGCCACTTATGTCCACTTACTCACACTCATGTCCACCCACACGCACGTCCACTCACTCGCACTCACACTTATATCCAGTCACACTCACACTTAGGAATGTGAATTTGAGCGAGGTAGCATGAGTGTACTCATGAGTGAGTATGTTGACCTATGCTCTTGACTGACATGGCTTTATTCACACCGCAAGTGTCATCTATAACATCTTAATGTGTGCACTATTATGCAGCTTTTCAGCAAGAAGAAAGGAGTATGCAATAAGTTTTTTCGCCTGCGGGGCTACATAGTTTTTAATAAGCAATAAAATTCAGTGATGGTGCATCAAGTGATAGTCTGGAATGATCTCTTTCCCCTAACACATCACTTTTCAGCGTGGTGCCCGCTGTTGGTAGCACCAGTGACGCATTCCATTGGAGGTGTCGTTATGTTCCTTCGTCTATATGTTCCTTCTTCTTATGGAATGGCCAGAAGCATGGTGGTGCGATATCCTTGCTGTAAGGTGTTTGGTGCAAAACGGGTGGCTTGAACCACTGCAAACTTGTCCAGTTGTGTTGCATGGAAGGTCTCATCTTCAATGAATGGCAATTTTAAGCACCATGTGCGCCTCCTAAAGATTTTGAGGCAAATAGGAACTGGCTGGAGTTGGGCCTAAGAAGGGAGGTTGCATTCTCACATAGCCCTCACCTTTGACACGGGCAGGTTAGGTGCACTAGTGAATCCTGTCGCATACTACGGGCCCTGAGCACGACCCGCAGCAGCGTTGACGTAGCCGAGCACACACCGAGAATACAAAACCAAACTGTGTCCTTTATTGCTTCGCTTCCAACCATATATATACAAAACAGCTCCTAGCACAGGGTTGCGGGATGCCTATTCTAGGTGAGGGGCAGCACCCTCTACAAATCCAAGACAGAAGCTTAAGTGTGATGCTGCAGCTGTGGTGAGGATGTTAGGCAGTGGCCTGATGTTGACTGCTTTGTTGTGATGCAGCTCTGGTAAGGCGGAGGATGGCGGAGAGCAAGAGGAGGAAGAACAGGCTACGAAGACGTCTGGCGAGGCCACAGGAGGAGCGTCCAGGTCCAGGTTTGCAGCAGCTGCGCTGGCCGGCAGCATGCACTGCCCCGTAGCCTGCCACCCCTTGATGGAGGCTGGGCAAGGCTGGGCAAAATCATAGCGACACGAGCTAGGTTATTAACAGCGGAGGAAGTGCACAGTAGCCTGTCTAGGGCATTGGCATAGGTCAGTGTTGCCTGGCCATGTCGAAATGCTTACAGCGTGTAAGGTGGGAGTGTGACTGCATATAACCAAACTACAAAGCAGGGCAGATACAGCTGAAATGCTAGCTGCTATGCTGCAAAATCAAATCGTTAGTTGAGTTTCATTACAGGGTGACATAGGTGAAAACATCATGGCTACATCTGTGTTTACTTGCACAAGGCACATGCAAATGCACTGCATCAGCACTGGTAGTCTTATCCAGTATGAACGTGTCTTACTGCAAGGGAAGAATAGTGAGCACGCTGTGGCATTGGAAGTAATAAGTTGGGGCATATTTTAGCAGGCTGCAAGCATGTTTACAGCTTATTCGCTTATGACGTTTTTTCTGCCATGACCAAGCTTAGTGCCACATTTGCATCTAACGATTGAGAAGGAAGCCCTGTGGCCCTAGGTTTCCCTCTTTTACGACTTTCTTTTTGAAATTCGGTAAGTGCTTCTGGTAGAAGTAACTCCAGCTCTGGCTTGTACTCTGGCTTCAGTGATTCTGATTCATTTATGATTTTTTCTCTAGATTGAGCAAAGATATACCAAGTGGCTAGACTGGCAGTCCTTAAGACAAAGGGCTAGTAGCAGACACACGAATCTGTTTGCGCATCTAGATGCAATATCGGTGCTTCAGCTCTTGGCTGAGGGAATCATTCCCTCTTTTAAGGTGATGGCTATTGATGTGGCAAGGGAAAGGTATGGTTAGCTTCCGCCTGAGTGCAGTCATTAGGGTTACATTACCATGCAACCTCTGCTTAATATTTAAACAGCGAAAAAACAATCCAAAGTGGGAGACTGAGACAACACAAGTGCAGACTGTCTTTTATTCTCGGAAAGGGTAGCTACCGTGTAATCCCGTGCAAGGGCCGCACGTTCAAAATTCACTCCCATTTATTTACTTACTTATTCACGTTTCCCCTAAAGGCCCTCCAGGAGAGGGTATTACAGGAAGGGGGGGGGGGGGGGGTATAGTCATTAATAAATGCGATACATTTAGTAAAAAGTGCAATACAACAACAAAAAAACATTAGATCATAAGGCATAACATAAAAAGGAAAAATGAACAAACAAAAACGGCAAATTTTACACATTTCCGTCACAGCGAAGAAACTCTTGAAATTTTATGATTTCAGTTTCAGTGGCGATGACTGATGGTAAACTATTCCATTCAATGATAGTACGGGGAATGAATGAATTGACGTAGGACGATGAATGACAGTTCACGCGTTTAACTTTGAAAGAATGATCACGGCGTGGAGATGGCATGAGGTGACTGAAACAAATCACTTCGGGGGGGATGGGTGGTGATAAAGCTTATGGAAAAGTGTTAAATGGCGATATGACAGTTTTTTTAATGCTGTAACACTTGTGAAGGGTGAGTAGTCAGAAAATATGAAGTGTATGTTATTATATGTTATTGATAATGTAGGCTTACTCAGGGTCCCAAATGGCTGCAGCATATTCGATTTTAGGGCGTATTAGAGTTACTGTAAAAACTGGACTATAGGTCGTACCGGAATATAGGTCGGCCCCCTAACTAACCAATTCTAAAAATGAAAAATCTTTTCCATTGGAAAAAGTACCGAAAGACAGACACCCTTACCTTGAAACAGATGCGGCTCGACAGGTTGCACAATGGTGACAGTATTTATTTTCATTTAAATGCTGCTCGTATGTACACCCGGCAAATTTTTTAACAATATCGCGCACCCATCGACCTGCGTGTTTGTTTCTGGCACATGCAAGTATGGCGCCGTAGAGCAAAGCCCTTCCTCTTCATGAATTGCCGCACCCAGGATGGCGAGCCTTTGAATTGTGCCCTTGTGAGTCTAGAGGCACGTCGTAGCCTCCTATATTTTTTCATGCCCACGCACGCATTGGTGCAGTGGAGACCGTCCGTTGCCCTCAGCTTTCCTCATCTCGGACTCATCTCGGAGCCGCTCCGACTTTTTTCTCGGAGCGCGTCAGAGCGCTCTAGAGCGATCTAAAGCGACCAGTCGAAGACACCATAAGAAAGCCTTGGGAGCAATGTAAAGAGAGAAAGCAGCTTGTGAGGATTGGCGAACAGCAGATCTCTTGAAGGATGGGGGGGAGATTGTGCTAGTAAAACTAGCCACCCTGTATATGCAATGTCTTGTGACCTCGAGCATGCCAGAAGCTTGGAAGAACGCTAACATTTTCTTAATTCATAAGAAAGGAGATGTCAAGGACTTGAAAAATTACAGGCTGATCAACTTGCTGTCTATTGCCTGCTCCGTTGCCTACATGGTATTTACTAAGGCAGTCGCAAATAGAATTAGGACTACCAATAGAATTAGGACAACCTTAGACTTCAGTCAACCAAATGATAAGGCAGGCTTTCGTAAATTATACTTGACAATAGACCATATTGGTTAAATGTTTAGGGGAATCCCCCAATGTGAGTAGATTTGCAATAAGGGAGTAATTATTCATTGGCATCCACCCAAGCGCAGCCATACGGCTACAAAGGAAAGCTGTACAGCTTTCTCGAAACTTCGTAGTTAAAGAAAAATTCGCCCCGGTCCGGATTCGAATCCGGGACCACCACTTACGCAGAGCAGTCGTACCAACTGAGCTAGCCAGGACAGCAAGCTTATGGTAGGGCGAGAGCGAATTGATCATTAACTCGAAGTGGGAGCAGTGTTGGTAAAACTGGCTATTCAATGACATTACAGTAGGTCACAGCAGAAAACTAAAAAAGTGCTGGACCCAGGAACATGGTGAGGCAAAGGTTTTTTAGGAATTGAGGACAGTAACTATGAGCTAAGGTTATGAGGCACTGATCCGTGAACTCAGACACGCCGTTGCTGATAGGAAAGCTTGACCGCTTAGCCAAGTCCTAGTGGCTAACGTAGCACCGTTTATTCAGTTATCATTGGCTTGGGGTTGTCGGTTCGTAAAACGGGTTTTTCCACGGCATGTAAGGTCATTGAAAACTTTTGGAACCGTAACAAGCAACCATCAGTGCGAAACCATGCATTAACGCCACGAAGTTGCCGTGTTCTGGCTTCTGCAATGGTTGAGCAGCACTTCCATTGCTGCCCAAGCACGCGGACCGTAGGGTGCGTGGTCCTCTCGTTTCACCCCAAGCGCAGACAGAACATGACAGTCAAGTTTATAGAACCATTTTTTCGCTTATGTTTTGTCTCACGGCCCAGTAATTCTTCGGCATTTTTTCTTTTTGTTATGAATGTATGACTATCTTCAGCAAAGACAGCTCTTAAGGTGGCCATTTATATGGCACGTACTGCTACATCAGCTGCTGGTTTAAAAAAAAAAGGTTAATATAAACTGTGCCTCACTTTTGACCGCACGGGGACAAAAGGGACTATGGCATAGGCTCCAGGAGGTTCATCGAGGAGTTATTAGTAGAGCTCACAGATAGAAATAATTTACGGATCATGAATAACTTCCGGGCTTGGGCAGGGCATATAATGTGAAAGCAAGATAACTGCTGGACCTTAATGTAACAGAGTGGATTCCAAGAGAAGGCAAGTGTAGCAGGGGGCAGCAAAAAGTTAGGTGGGCGGATGAGATTAAGAAGTTTGCGGAGATACGGTGGCCGCAGCTGACTAAGTACTAGTTGGAGAGACATGGGAGACGCCTGTGACCTGCAGTGGGGGTAGTCAGGCTTATGGTGATGATGATTAATGGCAGGCGTGACGATAGCAAGGCCGCTGTCGTTAGTCCAAAAAATAGCCTGTCCGCATAGTTTCGGTTTCTAAGTCTCGCCACTAGCCCATGGCCACTGCGGCTATTGGCCATGCATTTGTCAGCCGACCGAACTAAGCTGCGCACTGCTTTTATACACCGTCTAGTGGGTCGCTGTTTTTTTTTTATTATGATTATTATGCAGATGCAGTCATGCCATTCTGACGCCAATGGGCATTCCACTGGCATGCTGAAACTGCGCACTTGTCACAGGTGTTTCACTGTTTGTGTGATAGCCCCTCCTCACAAGCCAGCAGTGCATTTTCAAATTTTCGACAGTTTTTTTTTATGAGGCTGAGTCAGTCTAGGCTTGTTTATTGCAGTTGTGAAGACCATACACATTTAAAAAAAATAACATTTGCCCATTTATTTCTTTACGATTTTTTTTATCTGAACAGATACTCTATATTCAATTAAATATTCAAAAGCATTTTTTGTCCATATTCATATTCGATTTATATTAGAAAATTTCTATATTTGCACCCTTAGCTTTAGGAAAGGCATTCGTCATGTCATGCCATTGCTGCGTTGCATGTTATAGGGACTATGGTTTTGAGCTTCAGTTTGCAAGGACGGTAATGCATCTGCACAATAATATAAGGAAATTTGTTGAAACAAAAGTTTCAGCTATTGTTGCAGAATTTGAGTATAAAGAATGCTATTTTAGATAGTGTAAACATGCAATCATATTGGCCAAGTGGGAAGTGCATGAGCATTCCTCTTTCTGTCATCAACAACATGCAGAAATTCTGTGCTGACAGCAGTGAGCGTGTGCTGCGGACTGTGCAGTTGGACAGGCCGAAACTGTCCCACATAGGAGATGTCTTTAGTTCTTTGACGATCTGTGAAGGGTGTGGTTCAGTATTTGTGGGTGCACTTTCATTCCCTTTCATTTACTTTGCATCTTCACCACACTTGACAGCTGGTATGCTCTGGAACAGTTTTTGATGGGTGGAATGGTAGCTGTTGCACTCCTTTCCAAGGGGAAGCAGCAGTGCCATTTGTGCTGTTTTTTTCTTACTCTGCTGTGGGGTAGGGGCCCTACGATAGCAGCACAAGGGTCATGCGGTTTCTGTTTCTGCTGCTGGTGCAGGGACAGCCGAGACTGAGGAGAAGAAGGCGGGCTGAAAATAAAGGCCGCAGACCCATGCCCCATGGTGGCTGATTGAACGGTGGCGCTAGTGGAAGGTGCGGTGTGCTTCGGTCGGTCGGCTAGTCTGTCCGATGGCATGTAGCTGCTGCACACATAAGACATGCAGGTTCTGCAGTGCTTGCCATTGTCCCTCATCACAGAGTGCACTGTGGTTGGTACCCTGTAGGAACTGTTATGGTAAGGCTTCACATATGTACAGTGGTGTTCTGCTGGAACAGGCCTGCAAGGTACTGGCATGCTCAATATAGCTTGCAGCACCATATGGAGTAAACGAGATGAGGTTTCTGCTTCACAGTAAATCAGTGTACCTTAACACAGATCACCAAATTGGAGCAGAAGATTCATTGTACTTTGTTGTGTGCATTAATGGCTAAATGCATAAATTTTGAGAACATTTCGAAATCAGCTCCTACCACACCTTGAGTGTTATGGCTCATATTGAGCACAATAGTGCAGTCGTCCACACACCTGTCTAGAGCGCTCGGAACAGCATGCTCTGTTGGGCATTTCTGACGCTCGCCGCTTCCTGGCAGTCCCAGTGTAGCTTTTAAAAACGAGGTAAACTCTATCTATGGCAATAAAAAGCTCGTAATTGACACGGGTGTACTCCACAATATGCTGTTCGAGCGCTCTGGAGAGGTCTTTGGACGACTGTACATGGGTAGGCCATCACGAAACTCTCCTGACATGAAAAAATGCTGCAGACATAGAAACTGCATGTGATCGGCAAATGTCTTTTGCAAGAGTTTCGTGAGTGCGATTGCTGTAACTAGAAGCGCGCTTCTGTGATGCAACCTGACTGCTTTCCTCGCCCGATAGCATAATGAGCTGAAAGGTGGGTTAACCAGGTTTTTCTTTAGGATTTCATTGCTCCCAAATATAGCTTCTGACAAAGCTATAGGGAAAGCTGGCTGTCCTGTACTTCATCCACCAAGGACACCCAAGGCATGCCGGGAAGGTAGAGGCTGCCGATTGAAATCTGGTGGTGTGTTGATTGTTGTACGGATAAGATTTTTTCTTGTTCGGTTTTGTTGAGATTTTGTACGCCATGTTTTGGTGTAATGTAGTTATCCAAACAAACAGGCCGTTCATCTGAGATGCGAAGCAACCGGAAGCGCTTGACTTGAAATGAGCCAAGCATAGTGCATGGTGCCTGCTGGGCCTGAAGTTCATTTGCGCCATCATTTGGAGCCATTTACGCAGCAAGCTGGGTTTGTCCAGTGGGAACCTGTGCCTTGAAAGTACAGAACAAGGGGTGTGCAAATATTCTAAAATTTCGAACAGCAAATCTAACATCCTTCTATTTGATTATTCAAACTATTCAAATAGTGTATATTAAAAATTATTTGAAACAAATCTAAAATGTTCTCAGCTCTTCAAACAGTTTTCGAATAATCGACTGGACGTTCATACACGGCCCGCTGTATTCTACGCCTGTTTCAAAAACGTACCACACTGACACTGTGCTGCACCATTCATCCTCGAAAAGTATGAACAGGATTAAGGGTTCAACGCCACGAAGCAGTCCATTTGTGTGGCGCTGTTCATAACACTTATACATGTCCTCTAAGACTGAACAACATGGCTGCAGGGCTCTGGCAAATTCAGCACAACCCAACCTTGATGCTCTGTCTCTGAGACCATGGCTCATATGTAGGTGTCTCATTTCCTGCATTGTGGCTCTAGTGCTGCCGGGTTCCCATTGGTTTTCTAATGGGTACAAAGTTTCATCCGGCCCAACGCTTTGCTTTTCTGGGGTGAAATGCCTGGGAGAAGAGTCTTTGAAGCCAAGAAAATCGTAATCTTTCTACACCTACAACTTGGCAGTTTTGGAGTTTATAGTGACTTCGTGCTGTGGCCCATTAGTGGAGATTAGTGTTGAGTACTTAGCAGCGATAGCTTTGAATTCATAACATTTACATTTATAGCACTGTACAGCAGTGCCACCTCTGGTGCTTCAATGTTTTGCTCATTTGCTTGTTTTCTATCAATATTCGCGCAAGTACCAAGAATCGGTACTAATACTATATTCGATACTACCTCTATTCGATTCGTATTCAATTCAGTTTTTAGCAAGAGAGTTTGTATTCGATTTGCGGCGATAGCCTAGTGCTCTCTCTGTTTGGAAAAGTACTAATCGCGCACCCCTAAAGGGAACAAAGTTTTTGTGAGTTTTTAACTTGGCAGCCTGCTCCTGTGACCACTGTGCATATTTCTCGGTGTTTCGGAGACTCGTTTTTTAGAAGTGCAAAGTACATCGACAAGTGTCACTTAATTTGGCTGTACTCGTCGAGGATTGCATTTGCTTCGTTTCAGAGTCTGGTGGTGGACATGCATTGTATGCAGAATAGGCTTCCATTTCATTAATTCATGGATATATCCACTCATTGCACTTGTGAGCACGAGAACAGTCATATCTTACTTGTGGCTGCAAGGCTTCCACTTCCCAATTCATGTTTTTCTTCGCAACAATTCATAAGTGCACCGCCAGGACAAGGTGAAACAAGCTTCTAGTCTCACGAACTATGTGTAGCCTATGCGCGAACATGGGGCGCCAACCCACAATAGCAGGCTACACCAATGAACCGTTTCTATTTTTTACATTGCCAAACATAAGCTTGTAAAGTGTGCTGATATAGTAAGTGCTAACAATTTTTTAAAAGAATATTTGCTTTGGAAAAAATTGACAAGACGGTTACCGTTGGTTAACGTGACATTGAGCGATACCTCTAAGGTATTTATACTTCACGATATGTTCTAGAGAATATGAGGGAGACTTCGCATCTGTATAATTCTAGGGAGCTGTTTTTATTTTTCCACTTGTCATTTTCCATCGAGGTCTGCTCTCCAGCCCGCAGTTCTAGAAGCGCAGCGCCGCTGCTGATGATCCTTTCCTCTGGCGGCTCATTTCGCAGCAGCTGTCGCATATGGACCGTGTGACATTCCTCTGCTCTTGCCCCACCATTCCCGCTCATTCCACATTAACCACGTTCCAGATGGCTACTGTGCTACGCATTCCTACACTCTCACCAGACGCTGCCTCTGCGGCAACCCCGGTTTCTGGGGTAACTATCCTCCAGTTGGCTCCCATAGCAACTACGTACCGGTTGCACTGTTCCGCACTCACGCCATACCCTCCTTCTGTGATAATCATCTTATAGTTGGGGATTTCTCCGCTCTTGCCACACCTTCCTAGTCCCACGGTACCGCCTTGTAACCACCTTCCAGATAGTTACTGTTTTAACCATCCTCTGGTTATGCCTTCCTATGCTCTCGCCATACCCTCCTTCTGTGTTAATAATCCTGTGGTTGGGGATTTCTCTACTCTCGCAACGCCTTCCTTGTCACACAGTAACCACCTTCCATACAGTTACTGTTTTAGCCATCCTCTGGTAATGCCCTCCTATGCTTTTGCCATACCCTCCTTCTGGGTTAATAATCCTGTGGTTGGGGATTTCTCCGCTCTCGCCACACCTTCCTTGTACCACGGTAACCACCTTGTAACCACCTTCCAGACAGTTACTGTTTTAACCATCCTCTGGTTATGCCTTCCTATGCTCTCGCCATACCCTCCTTCTGTGTTAATCATCCTATGGTTGGGGATTTCTCCGCTCTCGCCACACCTTCCTTGTACCATGGTAACCACCTTGTAACCACCTTCCAGACAGTTACTGTTCTAGCCATCCTCTGGTTATGCCTTCCTATTCTCTCGCCATACCCTCCTTCTGTGTTAATCATCCTATCGTTGGGGATTTCTCTGCTCTCGCCACACCTTCCTTGTACCACGGTAACTGCCTTGTAACCACCTTCCAGACAGTCACTGTTTTAACCATCCTCTGGTTATGCCTTCCCATGCTTTTGCCATATCCTCCTTCTGTGTTAATCATCTTAGGGTTGTGGATTTCTCCCCTCTCGCCACACCTTCCTTGTCCCACGGTAACCACCTTCTAGACAGTTCCTGTTTTAACCATCCTCTGGTTATGCCTTCCTGTGCTTGCCATAAAGCCTCCTTCCACGGTAAATGCCCTCCGGGTAGTTTCCGTGGCAACCGCCGACCGGTTGTGCATTCTTACACTCTCGCCGTACCCTGCTTCTTTCAGGGTAACTCCTGTGGTTTTGGATTACTTCGCTTTCCGGATATCCTCTCGAACTAACCACCCTCCGGACGGTTCTTGTGGTAGCCATCCACCGGTTATGCATTGCTCTGCTCACGTGATACCTTCCTCCTTGCACAGTAGCCACCCTCCAAGTGGTTCTCATGGTAACGCACCCACTGGTCACGGTGATGCGAAACCCAGGAACAGGCGCTTAACAGCTGTCGCTGTGAAAATTTGTTTTAAATTGTTTTATTTGACGACATCCTATGCCGGTGCTCTTACTCTGCTCTTCCCGGGTGCCTACGGTGGTGGCACCTCTCTCTTTTTTTAGGACAGCTAGCAGACGCTCCTAACGCGCGCCTAAATGAACTTTGTGTTGTCTTTTCTGGCTTGGCTTTGGCGAAATGAGATCATGGCATGAGAGATTAAAAAAATCTGTTACTCGAATAACCTGGCCAATGTTGCACTGCTTTATCACAGCTTTTTGATTACAAAGTACACGGTGGAAGGGCGTACGAGCGAGCCCGCAAAACTGAAAATTGGTTTTTGAGGAATGGAAATGACGCACTGACTGTCTGGCATATCTAGGTGGACACCCATACCGCGCCATATGGGAGGGAATAAAGGAGGAAGTGAAAGAAGAGGAGCCGTAGTGGAGGGCTCCAGAATAATTTAGATTAACTGGGGATCTTTAACGTGCACTTACATCGCACAGCACCCTGGCGGCTTTTGCGTTTTGCCTCCATCGAAGCGCAGGTGCCACGGTCAGATTCGAACCCGGGTACTCTAGCTAATAGATGAGCGCCATAACCACTGGGCCACCGCAGCGGGCAGCCTGCGACACTATAGTGGATCTCCTCGGAGTGTTGTTTTTTCAAGTGGTGCCTTTTGTGCAGTTTCATTTTAAACTGAACACTGCCTAGAGAAGTGGAACGGTGTCCACTGTGGGCGTGATATTTAGCTTTTACTTTTGTTGGACACAGACGTGCGGTCTAGGCTATATGTGAACCGATGGCAGTGTAATGCTTCCATTCTTCTTTCAAAGGCGCGTTTGCATGTGTAATCGATTGTGCTTTTCAGGGCGTAGTTGCCCACTCGTCTTAATTTTTATATTTTCAGTGCTGGAAAGCTTGGTGATTGTTTCGAAGTGACTGTATGCCCCAGGTAACGTTGAAAGGATCATACCGGCTGCAGTCACTTGTGTTTGTGCATAGATTGGCAAATAGGATTCCCTAGTTGCACATTGTTACATGGTTGTGATCAAAATAATTTTGATGTAAGATGAATTGTCTTGGTTGATTGACAGCAGCCACAAATGTCTTCATAACCACTGCCACGCGCGAAGCTGCAGTACTACGTGACTCACTATAGTGCTGTTCAGGTGAATGACCTCTTGTGTCAGCACTAGCAATAATATCTTATAAGAAGACATGTGCTTCCGTCATGTTCTCATGCATGCACCCTCTGCTGCACAGCTGCTAGCACAGCAGCACGCCGTACGTAATTGGGCGTATCGGCATTAACAACATTAAACGTTGAGAGTGGTCCGAGTGCTTGCACGCACCCCCTGGGTTCCCACTGAACACTGTGTCATCTTTCAGACGACTAGAAGTAATCTTGGCAAGATGTCCAGCCCATCTTGAAGGCGTTCTAAATGGATGTTCGAACAGTTTATAAACGTTTGGAAATTGTCTTCACAAGATATCTAGCAAATGGCTTGCAAAATACTTCCAGATACCTTTCAGGCGTTCTGTAAATGTCCTCTAGCTCAGCTAATGCTCCACCTATTTGAGCTACAAGATGTCTTTAGAGGACGTTTCGTAGCTGACTCAAGATAACTTCTAGACACCCACAAAAGTTTGTCAGACATTTTATAATCATCTAGATAAACCGTCTTATAGACATGTCAGCGGGTGAGTGCATATTGCAACCGCGCAAAACGACGAGGGACAAAGAGAAGAATGCACAAGACGTAACGCAGAACTTCAACTGAGGTTTAAAATAAGGAAAACCACATATATACAAGATTCGTAATCGCACCTGATAGACAGCAGACACCATCACTGGCATGCGGGCGTACATGGCACAAGTTAGCATCAAGATAGTTGAATTCCTTCTTGGATAAGGATATGGAAGTGGTGCTTATGCAACGGTCATTTTCTTTTCTAATGCTGTAGGCTTCAAAAATTTCCCTGCTGGTCTCTGAGACAGTTACTAAACGTTTGTAAAATGTCTTGATATATTGTCGTCTGCTGCAAAAAATATTTAGACATCTTGATACCTCTTGTACTTATATTCTAGCTCAGCTCGGGCTCCCACAAGATATGTAGTCTCAACTGGCTAAGATTTTTTATGTACTGCTTTATAAAGGCCACCACAGTCATCCATACAAGCACACGAAACATCAAAGAATGCAAACCCTGCAGCACTCGACTTATACTACCAGGAAACCTTAGCTAGTCATCCTTATATACCCCACTCCAATGCCCTCTGCAATGTGCACGGGGAGAACTGCCGATCTACAAAGTTACTGAAGATATTTTCGTGTTTGTTAATTTATTCTGGGTGCATTAGAATTAGTCTGGTTTAAATGCGACGTTCTGTTAGTTGCAAGTCTTGATTCATACCACAGAAGAAAAATAAGCCAAAAAATGTAGCTAATTTACGGGCACGCATCCGACACGAAAAGGTCAAGTAGAAACGTCTGTGAAAGATGTCTCAACTTTTACTGAAACATCACTATTAGATTTTGTAGTCTTTAAGACGTACCGTGCTCAGTGAGCGCTTTGGGCGAAAGCCTTTAGCGCGGTGTCGCTGATGTGTGGTGAAGGTGTTGATTGAACGCTGACTAAAGGGCATTTAGGCGGCATCCTTCCAGATTGGCGTTCAGGAGGCGTCTGAATTGGGACGCGGCAGCGTCTTGCCAGGGGGTCCATGGAACGCCACCGCCCGTTCGGCGCGACGCCGTGCTCGTTGGACAATTTAAGAGTGCTCACCAGCTACGAGGCAATTCAAAATTTGAACTTTTTTTGTCGATAGATAGCAGCAAGTACCACAAAAAGGAGGGAACTTCTATTTCCCCTCAAGGTCTGTAAATTCTACCGCGACAGCTCCTTGACCGCACCACGAAAGTATTAGTTCTTTCGCGAACAAAAAGTAGGGCCGAGAACTTTCTGTGTGTATCCTGCCAAAGCTGGGATACGGAAGCACAGAACAGTAACCGCTCTCCAGTGGTGGTGGTCATAGAATGGACCTTTTTTCAGTAACCCACCACTCAGCTGCCGCAAGGATAAGTACGTTTTCTGGTTTGGGTCCCCCCTAAGCTCCCTCGCATATTTTCTGCGAAAATGCAAAATGGTAGGGTGGGGTATACAGCCTGTAGTTAGAAGTAGTGCTGGTTTCGCCTAGCCAGAACAGAAGTGTCATCTTCTGACACATCTTGGGAATACCTCCACTTCGGCCAGCTATTCCGTATTCCGCGTATTCCTCCATCGCAACTCGCGATACAAGTCAGGTGACCGTGTACGGGTGTGGACGCCGATTGGACGACGCGACCTCAGTGAAAAGCTTTTTGCGCTTTCCAGTGTTTATTTTGCATTGCCTTTGCTGTTGTTGACCGTACTTTTTGTTTAAGCATCCGGCCGATGCTTCTTTGATAGAAGTAATGCCGCGAAACTGTTTTACTACTTGTTTTTTCGAGTTCAATACCGTTGGCGCGCGGGAATAACACTGTTATGCGATCAGCGTTATCTAGAAAGATTGCAGCCAGGCGCAATTATTTCGCCATTATTCTGGGTGGTTGCAGTTGTTTTTAGCGCCTTATCTTGAAGGTTCCTCTTCGATGGCACCGAGCACGTTTCTGAATTGCTATCGGCGTCGCCGTATTCTTCAGTTTATTTATGGGCGATAGTCACTTCAGTAACTAAATTGCTGCAGAAATACTTCGTTTCCTGTCCACTGCTCATAATTTCACAACGGAACAAATCAAAAGGGTGAGGTGTGGTTTGCAAAAGCACTGAGATCGTCTTGTTGCTGTTCGTGGTGACTTTGAACGCAAATTTCGTCATTGCTCAAGCGACTTCCACTTATTGTGGACAAAGTTGCTATTAGTGGTTGATTTTGAAAAATTATAAAAATTGAAGTTCAATAGAAGAAACCACGCCAACCGTGTGCGCTCTTTCTGTACAAGAAAACTGCAGCGCACCTGAATTGCCACGGGTTTGAAAGCGAAAATTCCACACCTACTATGGTTTCCGGGAAAGTCATGCGCACTGCTTTTTTATGGTTTTTTATACGTGTATTTATATTTTTAAATTGAATTGAAGCCTAGTGCAGGAAGTGCGACTTGGTGTGGCGCATACCGAGGCGTATCTAATCGGGAAAGTGGAGACGGTTGGGGAATGCTTGGCACATGCGAAACCGGTTCAGAAGCAAAACTGGATTATTTCGCGAGCCAGGCCATAGACGTTTGACATCACTTTACACCACGGAGATGTCTATTCTGGAGTAGGGGGCTCGAACGTGGACAGCACCAGCACTGATAATGCGAATGTTCTGGCAGAGATATGCCTTGTCGAGGGGGAGAATTGGGGGGAAAGAGCGACACTCGACCAAAGATTCGTTAGAGAACCGATGTTTCGATGCCGATCTGTCACATTCTGGATTCACTAGCTTGGAGCCAGAGGCGAACGTATGGCTTCGACCGGTTCTCATGCAGCAGAGGCTGAGCAGGATAAGGAAGGAACGGTCCTTTCTCACCTTGATGTGGGCTGTTGCACTGCCACAGATAATTGTCCGCGAGTACAGCGTGAAATCGCAGTTGATTGGGAAGACCCTCAGTAAAAGGTCAATCGCTACGTCATGACAGTCAGTCGATCGACGCCATTAGCCCTGTTTACATGAACCCGATTTCGGGGGCCGGGTTGAGCATGGTCAACTCAACTAGTGCGTTTTTACATGAACTCGATTTTAGCGATTCGAGACCAGTTCAACTGTAGAGACACCAAGCGTCGCGCAAGCAGCATAGCCTCCAATATTGAGGCGCGCCATCGCTGTATCGGAGGCGCGACGGCGCACGTTAAAAACAAGTTCGCATTGATCCGCTCCCCTCTCAATAACCCTGCGTTTCGACCCGACAGCGTTTACAAGCACATCGGGTCAGGGTCGAGTTGAGTCACCTGCCCCTGCGGCGTTTACTGGACCCGACTCGGCGCGCGTTACTGCGCCCCTGCGCTGGACAAGGAACAATTCTGTTCTCCCGCACTGTCCTGAATAGGGAGTCTCCTTCCTCTGTTTCGGCACTAACAATGCCTTATTGTGCGGCTGCCGGGAGGGGAAAGTGGGCGCTTTTGGGTGTGGCCTTGCATCCCACTTCCTTTCCGCACCAAGAGCTCCAGCAAAAAAGAAAAGCAGAAATCGTTTCCGAATTCAGCCCAAGCAAGAAAAAAGGAAAGAGCTCTTGTCCTTCCAAGTTCTGAGTAAGATCCTGCGCGCACGAACACAGACAACCAAGAGGTTGGTGGTAGAGTGTAGTAGCGACGAAATATTCTGACGCCAGATGGAGCCATGTCGCGCTAGTTAAATGTGTGTGCTAAATCTGTAGAAACAATAGAACACCTCATCCTAAAATGCGATGGTATCCATGTCGATGCAGGCACAGTCACTCTTCCTGAGGCCTTAGGGTTTAGAGATAATAGTCATGTAAATAAATCTACGGTGGAAATTAGCAAAAAGCGATTGGAGGATTGGTTGTACAAAAGCAGAGAGGTGACAAGTTTAAAGTGTAGGAAGACGTGTTTTTTTTAAAGGAGATGGCGAATTGTATTAACTTACAGCAGAGTAAACAAAAATATAGAAAAAACAGCATAGTGGCAACAACCACTGCCCCGTTTCAAAGGGGATGCTCCAACCTTCCATCCATCCATAAATTTAGCGCGAATTTAAAATCCCCGCTGAAAAGGCGTACACAACTTTCAGAGCCTGTAAAACGTAAACACTGAGCTCGATATGGATGAAAATTTCGGCTTGACAATCAAGAAAAAAAAGGAAATGTTGCGGACGAAATTCCGATATTTGGCTTAGTTTTTTCACGAGATCACATGACAGACCGACATATCTAAAAGTGCAATTTTTCTGGATATTTACCTCTGATTTGTAAAAAAAATGAAGCTTAAGAAATATCTGTCCGCAACATTTCCTCCATTCACTGAAGAAGAAAACGCTGCCACAGACCTCATGAAAATAGAGATATTTTTAGACACGCTACAGCTTCTGAAAGTTCCCATGTATTTCCTATGGGCACTCACTGGTGAACCCTCTTAAGGAAAGGAAATGACGCCCGTGTCGCATATCTCGATGGACACCCGAACCGCGCCGCAAGGGAAGGAAAATGAAAATTTGTTTTACTAATGACTTCGTAAGTGGTTGAAGAGCGTGACATCGTACGGACAGCATTCATGACCGCGAGTGAAGCCTTATCGTCCACCTCCGACGGCGGCACGAGCCACGTCCATAAAGTTTGAAAACATTTTTTGCATTTAGCCCAGGTTATCCAAGTCTCATCGCGTAGTTAGCCATTTCTATAAAGCGCGGAGGGTGCGTTTTCACGGGCGTCTAGTGTGATGAGCGAGTCTAAGAGTTTCCTATTACCTGGAGGGAAAGCTCGCGCTCCGTCTACGGGAGTTTGCGTGACTACAGTTATTTTACACTACAGTCGGATGCAACCATAGAGTTTCGTAACTGGAGGGAAAGCTGGTGCCCCGCCTATGGGAGTTTGCATCGAGCTTCCGCGAGACCACTGAGTATAGTGAACTAGAAGATAGTGTGCGTCAAACGCCCATGCCGCCTGTGTATCAAAATTGAGACAAATTATTATTACTATAAAAAGGGTAATTTCCGCTAGGATCGCTGCGAACGTTATCCTTCCCTAGGTGCCTTTTAGCGGGACCTAGTGAACTAGAGACTTGCACATTTGGCACTGCTCCAGCGCGCACCTTCTAGTTAATGCCTTTCGCCGCTAGGGAACGGCATCTACGGGCGGCTTGGCGCTACATTTAACCCGTTGAGCAAGATGCCGTTAGTTATTTTACTTCAAGGATGCAACAGTTTTGTCATTTGTCTACGTTGTATTCATCCATTGCCTAGCAAAGATGCCAGAAAGTCTCACGCCTGGCATGCGCGCAAACAAAATATTCACCGCTAAGATTTGAAAAAATGTCATTTGCATTGTTCGTTTCTAGGTTTCAAAATATTAAGACGGGACAGATGCACAGGGAGGCAGTGACAGAAGAAAAATCATTTGTCGAAAACAGACGATGATGATGACACTGACACTCTAACAGTAGAGTCACTTTTCCAGTGACTCTAACTAACAGGTCAATCGAGCGCCCTCTACGACCAAAAGGTTAATGAAGTGCGCGCACGCAGTCCCATAGGACCATAGAGTTTCTTGCTATTAACTAGAGGGAAAGCTCGCGCCCCGCCTATAGGAGTTTGCATGTAGCTTCCTCGACACCACCTGTACCACAATGGGCGCTCTTAGCATCATGGGACGGAGAGATTTCGGTAATCAAGAATGTCCTATCATTCAATACCCTGTCTATAAATTTTAACAAACGAGCAGAAAAGCATGTAAATACAAGTTTGCTGAAAATAAGCGACGGCTTGCTCTGCTATTGGCCAAGCATTGCAGACCACAAAAGCCAATATTTTGTGCTTAACAGGCGCATTTTTAAAAAGATATATTTCTGAAAAAAATGTTGTCGCCTCAAGTTTTTAAAAGGCTTTTTCACAACATTTCGGAAAACCGAATCATTGGCGTCGTGTGCTGTTGCGTTTTCGCTACTATAGTTTTCACACTACTATTACCCCGAAGTCGTCTGCGCGCGCAGCGCGCCGTGGATCCTGAAAAAACCTACTGTCCCGCACCAAGTAGGTCATCGCCCCATGATGCTTTGCGCGCCCATGGAGGTTCAGTTGCAGCGCAGCCAGCTTTCTCTAGTTAATAGTACGAAACTCTATGCATAGTTCACCGCCAAATGTGCAGGTCTCCGATTGAGTAGGTCTTCTTTAACGACAGTGAATAATAATAATTGGTTTTTTTGGGAAAGGAAATGGCGCAGTATCTGTCTCATGTATCGTTGGACACCTGAACCGCGCCGCAAGGGAAGGGATAAGAGAGGGAGTGAAAAGAAAACGACAGTGAAGGGAAAGTAGATTTTAAGCGGGTATAAGTAACCAAGCGAAGGTTATCTGATTGATGGCTAAAATCAAGGCAAGAGTAAAATTTCATAAGTCATGGCTACGTGGCTTGAGCCACCGCCCGATTTAAAGGGTTCAGCCGTATCCATCCATCCATCCTAGCAGACGGAACGCAGGCAGCAGAAAATTTTCTTGTGACTGCCGTTGCAGCAAAAAGTATGCCTTCTGGTGCGCTGTTCCTTATATTATTTGTGTGGTGTGTTTAGTGCTAACGTTTTACAAGTGATGCGTCGATGACTGCAGTTGCTGGAGGGAGTGGTGAGCGAAAAGCATTGCTGTTGCGTTCCGTTTTGCATGTCCAGTCAGCGAAACAAGAAGCCCGGCGTTTCGTTCCATGAAATTCCTGCCGACTTAGAACTCCGGGAAAGACAGCTCAAGGTAATTCGAAGAATGAACTAGCAGCCAAACACAACATCAAATTATTCTGCAGTTTGTAGCTTGCATTTCCAGCCTAGGAAATGCTACTGTAGACAGTTTGACTGCCCACCAAGACAGGTGGAGTCACCCGACGTCGGCTCTCTGAAGAGTGTTACATGGCCTCAAGAAGTTCGTCGATATCATGCTCAAAGACCGAACGCATCTTCAAAGGCCACATAGACACATGCTTGCTCCACAACCAGTGTGAATAAAATCGCGGGTTTGCCGTTCTGACCTGTGAGAACAATGATAGCGGCCACAGCTAGGGAAGCACTACTGCATATTATTATATCTGCATGAAGTTAATCAAACGGTTGCTAACAAACCATATATGCACTTGCATAACAGACAAGAACGCAATTGCGAAGACAAACCTCTCCCGAAAATTCATAAAAGTACTGCAGTAAGAAACGATTTCCGCCGCCTTCATCGCACCGACGCATGCCATTTTTCCTTGTAAGTGCGCACGTGTCTGTGCCTTCAAGTGCAGTTTTTTTTTTTAAATATTCACAAGTCGCTCGCCATGTCTGATGCCACCCTTGTTCCAGTTGTCATTTCATCAACGCATGTGCTTGTCATATTTGGAGAAATCCGGTCAGTCAGGCCTGCTGTGTTACTCCCAAAGACACTAGCTGGGTGCGTGTGCATCACACAGAAACCTAGTGAGCTGTGTTTCTTACAGAAAGAATAGAGAAGAGGGGCATGGGATTGTTTGAAATTTGTCAACGTTATTCAGGGAGGTACCGTTCGGCGAAAGCTCGTCGGAGAAATGACAAGAAACAGCGCAGGCTGGGCCTTCCAAGATCATGCTTCACCTGATCGAAACATCTCTCGCAATGCGCCGCAGCAAGATTGTAACAGACGCGCGCTTCGCAAAGTTCTAAGAGCATTAGGTATGAGGGATATGTGCCCCCTGCGGGCCAGCGGCTCCCCAGGCAGGTTACCGCGACGTCTATCTCCGGCTACCATCCATTGAGCGCCTTGCAGTCCTCCTTTCCCACGGGTCACCTGGCTACAGTTGAGACCTCAGGTAACTCCGGACTTCCTCCTGTCCTTATTCTATCTCATGGATTATTTTCCCTTTTTGCCTGTCCGAAGTAGTTATTGATTTCTTGCCATTGGCAGCAGTACAATATACAACCATGCATCGTGCAGTACTGTACTTATTTCGCTGCATTTATAGCCACTTCAAGCACTTGTTGCAATATGAATGTTTCAAAAACATGTTTTTGTCATTAACAAAGTAAAAGTTGTTGTTTAAAGCTCGAAAATAAGGATGAAACAGCATGATCGGGCGCCGTACATCACAGTCTCCCAGCCAATGGAAACCGAAATTGAGGGTTATCTTTTAGCGCTGCCTAGCGGGCGGTCTGCGCAATGGCGTGGCGATCTCCGGGCCCATTGAAATCGACGAGGCGCTTCAGGCATGTTCTTCAGGAGGCATTGATCAGTGATAGGTGCAATGCGCATCGAGAACTGCGTGCGCCAACGTTAGTTAACTTTTTGGCCGCTGAGGACGCTCGGTTTCGTCTGTCATGATCAACATCATTGTCTGCTTTCGACAAATGGTTCCTTTCTTCTCACTGCTTCCCTGTGCATTTGTCCTGTCTTATTATTTTGAAATCTAGTGATGGACAAAGCATATATGACATTTTTTTTTTAAATCTTAGCGGTGAATATTATGTTCCCGCACATGCATGCGTGAGACTTTCTGGCATCTTTGCTAGGCAATGGATGAATGAGGAATACTCCATAGAGCTACTACTACCAACACTCGAACAATACTCGAACCGTAGACAAATGACAAAACTGTTACATCCTTGAAGTAGAATAACATGGTTCTTGCTCAATCATTATTTCATATTGGAGTTTCGGAACAAGTAACATTCATCTTATCACCTGGCACCGTGAAACCGAAACTGAGGAAACTCCGAAGTAGTGCAGAAGCGAAGTTTCATAGGAAGTTCTGCGACTCGTTTAAATAAAGAGTAAACAGTGAAGAAATGTTTCATAAGCAGAGTTTATCTCACACACTTCACACGCGCCGCTATCTCCTTTTCCTTATTATTTTTATTGGGAGTGGGCGAAAATTTTGATCACTTTGTCACTACTGCATGTACTCTCCCTCTCTTTCTCTCTGCTTTTGCGTTGTGTGTGTGTGTGTGTGTGCGTGAGAAAGAGAGTCGCTGAACGCGTCTCCTCCTCGCCTCGCTCGTCGGCTGTTGCTGCTGGTTTGTCATCGGTTGATTGCTCGTGTGCATGCGTATGATGTGGGCGGGTCATTTTGATCGTTGTTTGTGTGAGTTACACTCAAAGTTGTGGGTTCGCGAACTGGCAGATTAACGTCAGTGCTTGTATCGTAGCGTTTCGCAGTAGTTTTATTTCCTTCTCGTGGTCTCCTCGTCCGCGCAAGGTGCAAGTGTGTGTAGTGTCCTATGAAGGTGAGTTATAGTTCATGAGTCACTTGGTTTTCATGTGACACGTAGTGTTTGCGGAGGTATTCGGGTAAGTAATCAACTGCGAGATGAGTGACAGTTGCAAGTAGCTGGCGGTTAGATCGGCAAGTTGAAAGAGCCGCCTGCAGCTGCTCTACTATCAGGCCTCCCTCTTCCCCACCTTCGTGCGACTTGAAACGTGCCGACTTTCGTCGGTCGGCACGTTTCGTCGGCAGCCCGGCCGAGTTCGTGTACGCCAGAGATGTCCCGAACCCTGGTCATCGTTGCGTGCGGTCCTCGTCGCACGTAGGAGCCAGCAGCAGCGCCAACTTTCTTCGGAGAAAGTTTCGCCTCCGCGCGGGTCGATGCCGTCGTCGTTTCCTTTTTTTCTCCGCGGCGGCGGGGCAGCGCCGATCGCCGGCTAAAGAGTAAAAATTAATTGCTCGAGCGAAGGCCGCCCAGCCCGTTGCGGCCGGTTCGCTTTTCGTTTTTCGAAGCGCGGCTGTGCCTGCCCGGCCGCCGTCGGAGAGCGGCATCCTGCCCCGGTCAGAGCGTTTATCGGCGGATGCCGAGCGGAAAGCTGCGCGTCCGTGCCCTGCGCGCATATCCGTCAACGGCTTCTTTTTTTTTTTTTTTGTCTGTGTGCGTGTGTGCTCTGCTGCGCGACCGTCGAGCCTATTATCGCTCGAGTGCGTAATCGGCACGGAAAAGACGAATTCGTGCAATACATCCCGTGTGTGACGCATCGGAGAAATTGCGTGGGTCTGACCATGGCGCAAGCCGCGGGTGGTCCGAAAAGAGCGTGCCAATTCGAGACGAGCCAGTGTTGAACGTCACGCATTCCGCCTCCGTACAAGTCGCCCTGGCCACAAAGAAGGGGAATTTCTTTTTATGTTCGGAGTTCATGTTCATATGAAGCCAGAAACTCATTTCTCGCACTGTGGCACAGAGCATGCAGGAACATGTTGCGTCACCGCGGTGCTGTGCTGCACTTTTTCCCAATTTATGGTGTTACTGTCAAAAGGGCCACCGCCCGAGAAAGGCTACAAGCTTGCCGGAGCAGTCCCAATTAAAGCTAACGAGGCAAATTGAAATAATGGTAATCTTCTAATGGAACACCCCCCCCCTTTTTTTGTTGGTTGGTCTGATTTAATGCCAAAAATTAAGGTAATTTTCGTCTTGGGCGGCTGCACTTCCACGAGTGTACATGCAGCTTTCATCATGCATTTTTAAATGACAGCTGAAGCAATTGAGTGACAGCATATACTACGGTGTTTGCTAATTAAACACCCACCATGTGGATATTTCTATCTAGCGCACAAGAGAACATGAAACATTAACTAAAGATGGGAACATTCCGGTCACTGCTCAGAGCACTCAGCTTACATTTCTGGCATAATTTTGGACTGCGAACTAAGGAGCCAGCCATTACAATATTCATGACAGGACATGCATGGCAAGTTGATCATGAGCTTATATCGTTCCCGTCTAAATAACTGAGGCTGCCTCAACTGCTTTAAGCGAGGACGCAGCTTTGAAATCCCCAAAAGCAGTAGTTGTAGTGGTATATTCAAAGTAATAAAAAGGAAGGAAAAGATTTTTGCTAGCCGGCATTTCATTTTTCCAGTCTGCCTGCTATCCCTTTATTTCCGCTGCCCGAAAAATGGCCAGAAGTTTATTTTTCGTTTAAATTGTTCTATCTGCTATATGCCTCGTTTTTTATGCAGTCCCAAAGTTTCTTTGGTGAAACGTACCAAACGGGAAAAATTAAAAAATTGGGGAAACCCTTGAACAATGGGTGCTTTTTTTTGTTACGATTTTCTGCTTAGATACTCGCCGTGTAGAGCAGATTTCTTCACGATTGTTTCTTTTAGTTTGATCCCATTTATTTCGTTGCATGGCTAGGACCATAGGACAGGTTAAAATATTAATTGTTTTTCAGATGTTGGAACTTTAAATGTCTTGTACGAAATTTTCTTCTCACTGTAGGTACGTCAACAGACACTGCATCACAAAAATTTAAAACCAATGTTTGTGCGCAGCAGAAAACAAAATTTCAAGAATGTCTTGAGCTGTAGCATAGCAGCAGAAACGCAATGAATGTTTAACCAGACTTCTGCCACATTTTCTTGACTCTGCAACCTTGTTGCAAGATTCAGAGGAAAAATATATATTAGAAAAGAATTTTCTGGATATATAACAGTGAAATTTTTTGCAAGTAGTCTTAGAATTAGTTCTGATATGCTCAAAAATTTTATGTAGATACATGAAGAAATAAAATAATTTTTGCTGAAAGCAGACCAAAAAGGGCTGTGTCTGTGATGAAGTGAAGCAGCACATTGGAGCTACGGAGTTCCCCCAGTGTGCGTCCTGAGAGGGGTTGCTACTCAATTGGACACGATTAGGACTCTTCCTGTGGAGAAGGGGAAGGGGGGGGGGGGGGGGGGGGGGGGGGGGGGGGGCACATCTTCCAGGAACTGTGCAGCCCACGTCTCTCGCATTGCAGCCACTTGTGCAGCTGTTGGGTTCAGGGGAAGTGGCTGCTGCTGTGACTCACCAGCGCTTGGAACTGTTGCTTCGTTTAGTTTTGATGGAGGGTGGAGTCCTAAAGGAAGCCTGTGCTGCACTCTTCTAATACTCTGGGCAGACAGTCTCCTTTAGAGGGAATTAATCATGAATTTTATTTAATTTCAGCAGGCTTGGAACATGTTTGTGACAATGACCATAGCTACTCAAGTGTCTCGTGGTCTCAACAAAGGGTACTGCACGCACACAGACAAGGACAAGAAGGTTAACACAACAAACTCAGACTCGCGGCTGATTTATTCATGGTCTGTACTTTTTTTTTCTTGATTCGCACTAACGCTTTGTGAAATTATAAGGTGTGCCAACTAGACCAAACAGAGGTTGCACTAGTTACTCTGGGTGCATCGTTCTTTTTCTCCTTCGTATAATGTTGACACCTGTGACGTAGTTGGATGGAGTTATTACATTTTACGCTGCCACATAGTGGCAGGTAGAAAGTGATGGAGGACTCGTGTCGCGGTTGCATTTTAGAGCTTTTTTGGGGTGCAGCTATAAAATCATCGCTGGTAGGGCAACACTTGTACACCCGAGGAGTGTAGTTTATTCAGCATTGACAGGTACAGCTAGCTCACTGTCACCTATGAGCACTTCACTTCTTTTAATGCATGCATGCATGCTTGAGGCAGCTGAAGTGAATGTTTACCAACTGGCACCATCTGGCAGAAACATGCGACAGTAGTATCGTGGTCACAGTTTTAGCTTGATGGCCGAAGGCCAAGAAGACTTATGAGCTCTGCAGCATGGCTGTTGTGTCATATCTGCTTAGCCTGGATGTGGTGTGCATGGAGTCTTCTCATTGTGCTCGCTGTGTGCATCTTTCCTCTCTGTGCCTGTCTGTGCAGAGTACCTTGCGTGCCAGCAGTTATGCAGAAGGAAAACAAAGGGGAATGAAAATTTCAGCAGAATGTAAAACAGGATCATAACCACTTGATGTTGAATCACCATGCTGGGAAGATGCTATACTGTTTTTTTCCAGTCAAACTCAAGTCAAAAAATGTCTCGGCAGTATTTTCATCAGCGGCATTTTAGATACTAACAAACAATGAAAATAATAAACACTGATGTCCACATGGCCTGAAGGTAGTTCATTTCCGACCAGACAAGCCACGAAGTCAATTCGAGCATCTGAAGTAGGATTGGGTTCCGTGGCTGATACGCATCGTGCTTACACCTTTGTAGCATAGCATTGTTGCCGCCTTCTCTTGCATGCTGTTTATTTGTTTATTTATGTTATCATACTGTGGACCTTCACTTGAAGGTCCTAACTGGAAGGGAATAATACAAGAAATGCAAACAAATGAAAGGACTACAGACACCAAATTTTTGCTTGCGTGTTTTCTTTAAAATGATGCGTTAGACATCAATATTCATGCCACCGTGGTGGCTCAGTGGTTATGGTGCCCAGCTGCTGACCCAAAAGACGCAGGCTAGATCCCGTCCGCAGCGGTCGAATTTCGATTGAGGTGAAATTTTAGAGGCCCGTGTACTGTGTGATGTTAGTGTACGTTAAAGAACCCCAGATGATCGAAATTTCCGGAGCCCTTCACTATGGCGTTCCTTATTGCCTGAGTCGCTTTGGGGCGTTAAACCCCCACAAACCAAACAAATCGTCGCATGATATTTGACTACGACCGTTAAATAATTTATAGTCGTAATTGAATTTCTCCTTGATATCGTTTCAGTTTTGGTTTTGGCAGCCGAACGATGGCTGTGATGACGTGTAGTTGACCTTCAGGTCACGTGAGGCACAAAAAGAAACAGAATATAACTGATGATGCATCATTTGTTGTCGTTCGAGCTCTTGAAGCAGGCTGGTGAATTAAAACTCATATCAGTGTTTATATTTCTACTTTTTTTGTGCCTGACATGACCTGAAAGTAAATAAGACGTTATAGCCACCATTCGGTTGATGAAACTGAAACGGCATGAGAGAAAAAATACGATTATAAATTATTTTACGGTCGTAGGCGAGTACCATGTAGTGGTCCTTGTGTAGTAATGTCTAACTCATTATTTGAAAGAAGAAAACACCCAACTAAAGTCCTACAGTCCTTTGAGGCACGCGATGGCATAGAGGTAGAGCATCCACCTCGCGTGCAAGAGGACCGGGGTTTGAATCCCGGTGCCGCGCAATTCTCCACTAGGTTTGCAAAAAAAAAGAAAAGGAACTCCGTGTGTCGATGGAATTGCATAAGCACGCCTGGGGTGCGGCCCGATCTCGGTGGCCAGACCCGACTATGCACTCCCTCGCCAGAACAGTATTTGGCCACCCTGGTGTAGTACTTGGCCACAACCTTCTATAAACAAACCAATTACCCCTCGGCCCTCAGTCCCCAGCGGCTGCGGAGCAACTGACCAAGGCGGCGGTCAGACCTGTGACGCAGCGGAGGGGGCTAAGAATTTCTGGCTCCGGACAGGCTGCCACTGGAATCCGAACCTGGCAACATTTAACGCTAGAACCCTATTTAGTGAGGCTAACCTAGCAGTGCTGTTCGAGGAACTAGCGGGCATTAAATGGGATGTCATAGGCCTTAGTGAAGCTAGGAAGACAGATGAGGCTTATACAGTACTAAAGGACAGGCACATACTGTGCTATCGCGAATTAGCGGATAGACGAGAACTAGGTGCGGGATTCCTCATTATACAGAATATAGCTGGTAACGTAGAGGATCTCCATAGTATTAATGGAAGGGTGGCAGCTATTGTAATTAGGCTTGATAAGAGGTACAAGCCGAAGGTAGTGCAGGCCTACGCACCTACATCCGGTCATGTTTACCAGACTGTTGAAAGCTTCTACGAAGGCATGGAATCGGCAATGAACAAAGTAAAATCATAGTACACTGTACTGATGGGCGACTTCAATGCGAGGGTGGGCAAGAAGCAGGCTGGTTTTCGTAAAGGATATTCCACAATAGATCGTATTCACACTATCAATCAGGTGATAGAGAAATGCGCAGATTATAAGCGACTCCTATATATAGCCTTCATTGATTACGAGAAAGCATTTGACTCAATGCAAACCTCAGCAGTCATACAAGCATTGCGGAATCGGGTTGTAGATGACCCTTATATGAAAATACTGGAAGATATATATAGGAACTGCACATCTACCATAGTCCTTCATAAAGTCAGCAATAAAATTCCAATAAGGAAGGGCGTTAGGCAAGGAGATACAATCTCGCCAATGCTGTTCACTGCCTCTTTACAGGAGGCATTCCGAGGCCTGAATTGGGAACAGTTGGGGATAAGAGTTAATGGAGAACACCTAAATAATATGCATTTCACTGATTACCTTGCTGAGTCACTCAGGAGATGAGCTGCAAATCAAGATCAATGAGCTAAACAGACAGAGCAGTACGATGGGTCTTAAAATTAACATGTAGAAAACCAAAGTAATGTTCAACAGTCTAGCAAGGAAACAGCAGTTCACAGTTGGCAACGAGGTGCTGGAAGTGGTAAAGGAATACTTACGGCAGGTAGTGACAGCTGATCCGGATCATGAGAGGGAAATAACTAGAAGGATAAGAATGGGGTGGAGCGTATATGGCAGGTTCTCTCAGATCATGAGTAGCAGGTTACCAATATCCCTCAAGAGAAAAATGCACAACAGCTGTATCTTACCAGTACTCACCTAGAGGGCAGAAACGTGGAGGCTAACGAAAAGGGTTCAGCTTAAGTTAAGGACAACGCAGCGAGTCATGGAAAGAAAAATGATAGGTGTAACGTTAAGAGACCGGAGGCGGGCAGAGTGGGTGAGGGAACGAACGCGGGTTAATGACATCTTAGTTGGAATCAAGAGGAAGAAATGGGGGATTGGGCAGGGCATGTAATGCGAAGGCAAGATAACCGCTGGTCCTCAAGGGTAACAAAGTGGATTCCAAGAAAAAGCAAGCGTAACATGAGGCGGCAGAAGGTTAGGTGGGCGGATGAGATTAGGAAGTGTGCAGGCATAGGGTGGGCGCAGCTGGCAAATGACAGGGTTAATTGGAAAGACATGGAAGAGGCCTTTGCCCTGCAGTAGGTGTAGTCAGGCTGATGATGATGATGATGATGAGTCCTTTAAGAATAGATGCTGAAAATTTCAATTATGAAGCTTTTTAATTATGAATTGCTTGCGAATACAGCTTTCAATATTGTCTCATGGAAACTTATGGCCTGAAGCCTGGGCAGTCAGTATGCTTGGCCTGTAATTTTTGGACTAAGAAATGTTTTATGCTATTACTGAAGAACAGAAATACTCCAAGAAGCTACTACAAAATTGCACATTGAGAATGACAGTTCACCTGTGGTTATAACGTTCCAGACTTGTTTCATACACTATCACACTGGAACTGTGTACAACAGGACTGAGCGGATCTTTTCATAGTTCTAGTGCATCAAGAAATAACGGCAAACAGAAGACATTTGTACATGAAAAGTAAGGATGCTTTGTTAGATCATAAGCCGCCACAGTGGCTCAGCAGTTATGGCTCTTGGCTGCTGACCCAAAAAACGCTGGTTCGATCCCGGCCGCGGCGGTCAAATTTTGATAGAGGCGAAATTCTAGAGGACCGTGGACCGTGCGATGTCACTGCATGTTAAAGAACCCCAGATAGTCGAAATTTCCGGAGTCCTTCACTACGGCGTTGTCCCCAGTGCCTGAGTCGCTTTGGGACATTAAACTCCAATAAACCAAAAGCCTTGTTATATTGTGATTTATTCAAGTGCTAAGCTCAGCCACTGAATGCAAGTATATGTTCTTATTGATCGTTAGCTCCACATGAAGTATTGGGCACAGCGCTTCCTACCTTTGCTTTTTCTGCCTAGTTTCTAGCTACCTGAGATTGCAAAACTGTGCTGTCTTGGTGACTGAATTGAGTTGCTTCTTCTTTCTTTAACGCAGATAAAACGTGTCAGAAGTCTTTGTACATCCTCTAGTTTACTTTGCCTGAGCCTTCCAAGCAAATGAAGCATACTCTGGCGGTCACCATTTAATTGTTTCATAGTCCATTCATTCACTTGATGTTTTTGTTGCTTCTTCTGAAGTTTCTGATGAAGAAGTTTTTAAAAGCAGTAGCGCCTCAGTTGCTTTGCCGTATATCTGTTTACAAGCAGCACTTGAGCTTCCAACCTCTTTGTCTTGGATTGTGTGTGCAGGATGAGCCAGGGGTTAGAGTCTTGGAGTCGGCGACTCCAAGAGCCAATGTCCAGACCCTCCGCAACCTGTTCAATGACAAGGACGCCAAGTGCGCGGGCCATGTTGGCAGCCTCAAGAAGTCAGATGGTCCGGCCGAAGTGCGCATTCCCCGTCCCAGCCTTGCACCAAAGCCATCCAACAAGCCCAGCATCTCTGTCTGTGCACAGCAGAAGTCTCCTCAGGGTCTAGCTGCTCAGGACAGCGTGAATTTACCGAGGACAGCGGACGCGTCCAGGAGGGCCTCTTTCGAGCGCACCAGGGCGGCTGTAGCGCAGAAAGTTATACAACTGGCCTTGCAACGTGATGCCAAGGCTGCAGAAGGGAAGAGCCCTACATCTGAGAAGCGGCCCTCCAGTGCTGCCACACACAGAGTTCCGCCCATGATCGAGGCTGCAGCCGTGGAAGATGAGAACAGAACATCCGAGCAGCCAAGTTCCTCTCTTTCGGACGAGGAGGACTACGTGACACCCATTTCCTTGTCCAAACCACCACCACCATCGGTGTCTGGCTGGAAAGGGAGCATCGCATCACCTCAGCACAGTGAGGAGGCACCATCTCCTGTGCCACCGCGCTTGCCAAAGTCCCCGGTGTCCTCGCCGAAGCAAAAGCTTCCTGAGCCACCACTGTATGTGCCCCCACAGCTGGTGCGCCATCCTGTGGTGCCCGGGTGGCGAAGGCGCGAGCTGCCTGCGGCCACTGGTAGCTGCCCCCCAAAGCCAGCCCGGCCCACTGGCATGTGCCTGCCATCCATATCTAGTCCACAAGGCCCCACGCCAAGTACAGCAGCACAGCCTGACAGGCCTCCACGTAAGTACTGCTTGCCTTGTATTCGTACACTTCTTCATACGGATGTGCTTAGCTAAAATTCTGCGTAGGGCCAGCTCTATCCTTTCCTTCTTTTTGTAAGGACCTCAAAAGGTGACGTGAAATGGACACTTGAATAGCGCTGCATCAAATATTGTGTATAAAGGCTGAGAGTTGCCAAGTTTAGTTTCTAAAATGCATAGAGAGTCACCCAATTGTGTAAGATATAGTGTGAGGTGACCTTCTGTTTTGCATTGCATTTGAAAATTTAAGCAGTGCTGAGCATATCTTCCATTTGTTTATTTATTTATTTATTTGTTGCTTGAGAGCTCAGGAGCTACTTTGCAGCCAAGAGTTAGTTGGGGTGTGAATAGTGATTCACTTTGGTGCCAGGCCTCAACTGCGTGCATTTGCTGATTTTATCAGCAAGTCCCTACTTTTCCACATCAGCCAAGGAATTGGTGTTCAACAAGTTCAATTCCATTGATTCGCTGTTCCTACTTTTTTTTTCCATCAGAAAGAGAACTCGACGTAAAGAAGTTGGCTCACTCCTGCTTTCTCTTGTTGGGAAGAGAACTGAGGGTCAAGAAGGTGACTTGTCCCTATCGGAAAGGGAACTGAGGGTCTCAGTGGCATGTGCTGTTGCAGAGCAAGTTCCTCTGAGCAGTGAAGCCCATGTACACGCAGTACCTGGCCGGAGTCCTCCTCCCGTGCCCACATCACGGCCACCGCCACTGCGACTCGCCGTGCCCAAGCCACCACGAACGCTGCCTGCATTGCCTGTCACCAATGAATCTCACGAAGACGAGGCTGTCTCAGAGTCCAGGCAGCCAACCTCCCCAATGTGAGTGCACTATCATCACTGCTAGGGAACAGTGCTTAAGGAGAGGGGGCAAAGCAAGGGTAAAGCAAATATGCTGACACCACACTGACTTCCAAATGATTGGTTCGTTGCACTGAAGCACCTATACTTCGTTTCAAACATCATGTGCAACGCTGTCAAAGCTAGTGCTCTTGTTTGCACTGCCTGCACCCGCGACCAAAAAGTTGTGCGTTATTTGTAGTGAGTGAAACATAGTAAATGCTTTGCCTGTAGGCTTACCACATGACACATTTGTCATGATCTTGATTAAATGCACTGTTATTGCTGACAACACGCTGTTGCTTTCTCGTGCCATAAACCACTCGGGCACAGAACAAGCGCGGAGTAACACACCTTCCTTTATTTTCCCGTCCGGACTACTTCCGTAGCTTTCACAGTGCTGCACCTGATGTATGAAACGGAGTATAGCATGAATGGCATAGGGCCAGTGAAAAAAAAGAATGCAGGTGCTGCATGTGTTGCAGGTGATAAAAGTAGTACAGTAAAAGCTCATTAATTTGAATTTCAAGGGAGAAAAATGTTCAAATTATCGAATGACCTCGAGAAATACGAAGAAGAACCGCTTGCAGTGTGGCAAATTTATTTGTTGAATGATTGGGAACTGGACTGGCAGTCTTGTGAAGAGGCTTCAACCACGGCCGCCTGGATCGGATGTGTGGCAGTGCTTCACTGTACAAACAGCGAATGGCGCATGATGAATGCGCAGTCCGCAATTTCACACAAAGCTCAGAAATTCAAAACAAATCACAAGGTCAGACAATTCTAGGATACAGGGGTCATCATGGTCATCATGATGACGCATCATGGGTCATCAGGGGTCGTCATGCCTGATATTGTGCGCATGTCAGAAGTGTGCGGGTGACTGTGCAGTGTGAAAATCAGGTTTAAGTAGAGCTTTTTTGACAGCCGCCTGCCGTGCCTGACATTCCTAGATATGACCTTCCTTTGCAAGCCCATTCGAATTAACCGGCGCGAGGCCTGTAGCGTCTAAAGTAGTGAGCGTCTGACGCCGTAAACTTGCATGAACATTGTCCAAGACTGTGCCGGCACTTCCAGATTTATCCAGATTCAGTTCCAGAATTATCCAGATTCCCGAATTGACAGGGGTTGAATTAACAAGCTAGCTGGTACTGGCCAAAAGTCATTGGATTACAGTGAGGTTGGCTTAACATTCAAAAAGTCTCCTAGTCTCACTGATGTTGCTGCATCGTCATGTGCCGACTGGCCCATGGCTAAAGCCAGGTGGCGCCTGTAAAAGCGCATTGTGGCTGCAGCCCCGAGTACACGGAGGACGAAGAGTTGGGCAGTGGTGGTGGCGACGACGAGCTGTACGCAGACACGGAGCAGGATGATGCACCTCCCACCTTGCCTCCACGGGCAGAAAAGAATGAGCTGTACCAGGACGTGAGTGTCTTCCTGCTCAGAGTGTTTCGTGCCTGTGGGAAAGAGACCAGTTGGACACGTTGCTTGACTGCATTGTGTGGCACACAGCGGAAAGAACACAAGAGACTGTTGCACTAATTGTTACCAGCCCTAGTGGTTGCTGTATGGCTGTCTGCATTGTTGGCAGCTGGCCTTTCTCCTCCCTGTCTATAACTTCAGAGTAAGCTTGCAACAAAGAGCACAAGTGAGAGTAGCGCTGCAGTACCACCCTGCAGCTATACTAAACATGGTTGCTCTATAGTCGGGTACAACTCAAGAATGAAGGGGCAGATGCCACTCAAAGGAGGCTTCATGACATTGCGGCTAATCCTATTAATTCGTTGTTAATTTCTTTGCACTTCACAGAGACCTGCACTAGCAGGGGCCAGGGGATTAATGAGTCCACACCCATAGAACTTCTAAATAGAGGGAAAGCTGGCGCCACCGTCTATGCGACTTTCTTAAAGGGCACTTCATCCATCATGGGAATGCCGGGAAGACAGCTGTCGTACCTGGCTTGGCCCTAAAGCATGACTACGACTGCAGAAATACAAATTTTCACAAAACGTACATTCCAAGGAAGCGTTGTTTGACATTCAGTATGTCCTGTAATAAAATATCCTTATTGTGCCTTGCAATAAATGAGCAGAAAAGAACATGAGCATAAATGGTCACCAAATTTGCTAATGCCTAGAGAGGGCTCTCTCTTCATGCCACCAAATATAGCTAACTGTGGAAAATAATTTTTTGCGCTTAACAGACACACTTTTCAGAGCAAATATTCTTTAAAAGAAATTGTTACCGCTAAAGTACTATCTTTTAGAAGCTTCCGTTCTCGCATTGCAAAAAACAGAAACGTTCCATTGGTGTAGTCTGCTATTGTGCGGGACGTGCCCTATGTCTGTGCATATATACTATAGGCTATGTTCTTGCCATGAGAAACTTGCCTGAGCACCCGCTTTTTTATAAGAAACTAGTTTGTGCACACCAAGTGCCTCCTGGAGCTGCGCTTACCGACTTTTCTAAGAAAAACATGAATCAGAAAGCACAATAAACCTCTCCTTCCACAAGTTAGTGATGGCTGTGTTCATGCTGACAAGTGCAACTTGCAGGTATTTGTGTGAAATAATTCATGAAGTGGAAGTCATTCCTTCATGCAATGCGCGACCACTGCCAGTCTTCGAAACAGAACCAAATGCAATCCTTGGCGAGTACGGTTAACATAGGTTGCGCTTGTTGAAGTACTTTGTGCTTTTAAAGTGTCTCCGAGACTCCTACAAGAAATATGCAGAGTGGTCACGGCAGCAGACTGCTGAGTTCTCAATTCACAAAAAAAAAAAAAAACAACCTTGTTCCCTTCTTTGACATTTCAGTGCACAGGTAGCACAGGTTCCCTCTGAGCAAACCGCAGCTTGCTGTGTAAATGGCTTCGAGTGAGGGGCAAACGGAGTGAGGGGCAAACGGGCCTAGCAGGCACCAGAAACTGTGCTTATCTCACTTCGAGTCAAGTGCCTTCGGATGCTTCGAATCTGAACTGCATGCATAGCAGCACTACACAACCACAAAGTGCACAAAACGTCAGTAAAAACTACAGTGGTGAAATCGAAACTGAACAGCCAAAAAAATTCAATCCACAGCACAATCAACAAGCCACTAGATGTCAATCCGGTGTGCTGTCTTCCCGGCATGCCTCGGGCGTCCATAGTGGATGAAGTGAAGAGCCGCCAGTGTATGGTAAAAAACTCTGCAGTGGCTGGAGTTCCTCCTTTGAGGGACATTCTTTAGTTTCTGGCTGTAGGCAGATACAAATCAAGAGAGCCTAGATGCTAGGCTAATGACCTGCATGCACTTCAAAGCGGTGTCGTTTTTTTTGGTGTGGACGTCACAAGTTTGAATCGAGTGGTGGGAATGTTTTTAAATTAACTTTTATCAGCAATAAATGCATTGTTGGCAGGTGCATTAATGGCGCCAGAGAACAATAATTGTGTATATTTCTTCTTAGTGTCCTTTTAAATTGCATATACAACAGCTGATTTGCAAATTTAGAAAAATTTAGTTCAAGTGTTGGTTAGTCACGCTTGCTCAATGCGATAGAAGGGTCTAAATGCAAAGTGGAAAACAGCACTAGGCATGGTGGAAAATTGATGGGAATTAAACTTGACAGTATTTGGGCTTGTAGAATGTGAGGTTTGTTGGTGACGTGCCAAGTGGTTCAGCACTGCAGTGAGTCAAAAAACATTGTGTTTGTCCTCTGTTCCAGACCCTGGAAGATCTGTACGAAGAGATGCCCACGGATGACCCGTAAGTGACCACTGCTGGCCCCACCATAAGGCCCCTACAGAGTTGCGCAATTTCTTTTCTTTTTCAGGCCACCACCTGTGCCACCTCCGCCACTGACGGGCAGGGACAACCTTCCCAGGAAGGACAAGTGGGAATATGATCGACTGTGCAAAACATTTGGGGTGAGGGTGGAAGTTAGGACGATGTAGGGAGCTATATAAAGGAAAACAGTAGAGGTAATAGTGTACTGCGAGACAAGAAGGGAGTTGGTTGGGGAGCAGATGTTTCCACTGGTGATCAAGAAGAATAAAATGAACCAGGGTGGGGAATGTAATGCATAGAACAGGTAACGAGTGGTCCCCTGCATAGCCTAGTGGATATTCCAAGGAGGGAAGATGAGATTGCAGAGTGTGTGGGTGAATTGGTGCTAGAGTAGATGCCATTTGTCCAGGCTGATGATGCATTGCATGTACAGCTGCCGGGTGGCTGGGAGCGGCAGCAACCCCTGGACGCAGGTCGTGCGCGAGGCAGCAGCAGTGGGGGTGGGCCCAGGGGCCTTGACCTGCCCCTGCATCGGGGGGAGCCCGTGTATGTGCTGCGCATGGAGCACAACCCACCCGGGAAGTGGCTCGTCCGAAACAGTCAAGGGGAAGGCAAGTGCACTCCGACTCTTCTTGGCCCAGGCAGAGACTCGCTAAATGGGGCGTTTCTTGCCTTGTCAGTGGTCCCTCATCAAGCACCAAGGTTTTCATGGCCATATAAGAGCTCACACTTGCAGGATGGCACCACTTGTGATGTATCAGGGTTACTGGCCAGGCTTAAAAAGAAATAATAGCGCACAAAAGAAGCCACTACGAACAAGAAGACACGGTCCGCTTGCCCATGTCTTCTTGTTAGTCGTGTCTTCTTTTGTGCTCCATTATTTCTTTTAAGTGTGAACAACAAACCTGCACAGACTTATTCTCTACTGGCTAAATTCAGTTGATACAGCTACAATGGCATCGTAGCACCTGGTTGTGTCACGGCCACACAAAGCATCAACACTCTTCGAGAAGAGCACCATGTTGGGGTGTGCATGCTGTAGTGGTCTCTGAAAGCTAGTAGTCTGCACAAGCCAGGCTGAGCAAAGTGGAAGCGCACAGCATTGCATGACGCCCTCTTGAGAAGCACATTGAGGAAGGGAGTTGTAACAATCAGGTGAGGAGCAGCCAGTGGTAGTGCAGCTACAGAAGCATGCCAGAGCACATTGTTCAAGTTATTCGTACCAAGCCACACTGCCTGGGGCTAAAGTAAAGAAACTTGGGAAAAGGATCATCTGCTGTGTATGTTCACTGTTTAGTCGCTGGCATGTTTGCATGTGCTTTCTACTTTCACAAACAGTTCCCAACGCCTCCATTCTTATCCCTTTTACTGCTACAGTGTTGAGAGACAGCAGTACATGTAAAATCTTGTTGTAACGAATGTGGATATTACGGATTATTAGCTTTATGAAATTGTTCCTCTATATTTTTAACAAACACATGCAATCCTTACTTCATATATTGAATGCCAATTGCCATAAAATGGATGTATCAAACTGCCGAGTGCCAAGCTTTGCTGCTGCTCGGATTACTGGTGGCAGGCTTTTCCTCACTACATGAGTGACTTGTGGTGGTGCAGCGGCAAGCATTTGCACCACAGTTCACCTTTATCTGGCACTGGAGGAGGGGCTTATCTCGCACTTGACAGCAGTGCCATGTTAGATATAGTGGCATAAACATTTGGTAGCCAGGTGGTCAGCACTCGTTTGAACCTCTCTGACCCATTGATTGTGCCCCAGAACAAGCACCATGGTTATTGGTAGCTTCCCAGTAGCCATCCCGTGCTCACGTCAACTTTATTAAAGGTGGCTGAAATGCCAATAGCTTTCATTCTGGCACCCCATTTTTCACACAACACCGCTGTGTAATCCGGTGAAGCCGCCCTAGCTGGCATTTGACCTGTCACCACCGCATGCTGGCGGTGCTGTGCGGGGAAGTCAACCCACGTGGCGTTTGGCACTCATTTTTTGCGGCCTCTGCAGTCACCGTGAGCAGCTTTGAAATGACGCTAAAATTTCGGAAGAGGTCTCTCCTTGTTGCCATCCTTTCACCGACTAAATTGTGCTTCTCCTGCTTGAGTTCTTGGCTAAATTTTGTACTACTAAAAATTTCTGCTATAGTGAACTGTTGTACAATTTTTTGCCCGTTGACTGTAACGAGGTTTGAATGTTCTACTGTTATCATGTGCACCTGTAGGAGGCCAGCTCCTTTTTGTTGCTGTACCAGTGTTCTTGTTTTCCTTGGACTGTTACAAAAGGGGCCTGGACTGTATAACCAGTCAGATTCTCTTAACAGTGCTGTTTTCAGGCTTAGGCTTGTTTGGTATTGCAGCTGTGTTCCAGCTTCTTGCTTTTTTTCATTTTACTTGCAGTGGGATATGCTGACCTGGCAAACATTGAGGTAGATCCAAGTTCCATCAAATTTGTGAGTGCTTTTTCTGCTCTGCATTTTTCTCGATCCTTCCTTTGCGACATTGCCTGCTACTGGCTTCTTTGCTCTTTATGATGCAGTGTATACTTAGGTTAAAGTGAGTGGATGTGTAACCACAGAGTGGACCGGTGACTTGTCTCACTGATGTGCAGCAATGAGATGTGAGGGTGTGGTTGTTGCTGCAGCGGTTTTTCACTGGCTGAAGGATGCAACTGGCTGCACCTGGCACACACACACACACACAGAATTCTCAGCTGAAAGAGTGGTGCCAGAGGTGTCATGATCACTCCTTTACCAGGAGAGGGCAGAATTTTTTTTAGTTCAGAAGTTGGTAGTGACAAGAACAGAGGCAACTGTAGTTGCACGGCAGCACAAAAGTGGCTAGAAATCTCTACTGTGGCCACACCTGCTGGTAGCATCACTTGGCATTTGCAAGCTGAATTACTTCACTTTCAATTGTACAGTTGAACCCCTCTTTTGACTGCCAAGTACTAGAGAGCAGTTTTTGTCTGTTATATGAGGGGTCACTTATGAGCAGGGTTTCTTCTTTTCATTAGTTTCTGATCTCTCGCTGTATTTATGTTGTCACCTAGTGACTAGGAGTTCCACAAAATAAGTCTCTAGCTTGTTACACAAGCTTCTGTCGCAATAAAACAAAGAAAGAAAATGTAGCTATTTACTTTCATCTGATTGGCATATGTCAAGATGCTGTGTGCGTTCTACTGCTCTGCAACTACATTTGTTGGCACTCTGTGTTTGCACTAATTTGCTGCAGAACAGTATAGTACAGTTAGCCGTCAGTAACTTGAAGTTGTGAAAAAGAAATATTTTGAGATAAATGCAGTTCTAAATTACGCAAAAGACCAAAATTTTTTCAGTTTACTGATCATGAATCGTAAACATTTAAACCTTCTGTTCAGCGTTGTTTTGTAAAGCAAACTCCGTTACGCAAACCGGGCACTTAAAAGCAATAAAAGAAGCCTTGTGTAGCGACAATGCAGCACATGAAATGCGGCCAGCAAAAAGCGTGCCTGCCTTAATTGAGCGCACGATCGCATTTACAAGGCGGCCAATCCACCTTTCCCAAAGGGTAGATTGGAGGCACGCTTCTGCCTGCATGTCCCCTCCATAGGTTAGCACACTTTGGGAAATGTACTCTTTTCATGTCCCACTTAATTGCTCCAAAGTCTCCACTGTAAATTCATCCAAATCCGAAGCCAGGAACGCTATCAGTGCGGGTGGTAAAGAGTCGTGCACTGCGGCGCGCTGGCAGAGGCTTGCTCATTGGTTCATGGCATAACCTGTGGACTGCGCAAACCACTTACTGACGGTTCTTTTTTCGGTTTTCGAGCTTTATGATTGCGGGAGGAGCTCCAATGCGCGCTCTCGCCATTCTCAGTGCAGGCAGATGCCGGCACACACGCACTCATGCCCCTGCTGGCAGTTTGGAAGCCATTTGTCACATAGCGCTTGCATCTAATATGCCCTCGTCAATGTTTTACATTTAGCTGGCCCATTTTATGTTAATTTCAGCCATAATAGATATCACGAGAGTGATCACGCCCTGCATTCTCACTGGCGCACGGAAGCGGTAGCAATTTGTGAGTGATGGCGCCACATCTGCGGAGTGGGTACGAAACTCCACGAGTGAAGCTAAAACGTCTCTTATAAGTGAAGTTCTTGATCAGGATTTAAGGATTACTTGTTCTTTATTACCAAATGTCTTCAATACCTGATGTCTGTTATAAGAGAGGTTCGCTTAATGGAAGAGATTAGGGAGCCAACCAAGTGAGTGAAAAGTGTCTGTTACATCCATGTGTCTTATAACTGGGTTCAACTGCCTCATATGATGAAGTTCACAACTTCAGCTTATTTTGCGAAAATGTGGTCGTGTATAGCAGTTCACACCGCCCTCAAATTCCTCCATCCTGCACCACATTAAGGAGCATCTAATTGGGCTGCGAGACAGCTGATGAGCTTTACATCACTTCAGACTGTAAAGGTGTGGTGAGGCATGCTTCAAGTGGCCAGAGCAGCTTCAGCCAATGGGATTCACTGTGCCAGTTTTGCACCTGCAAGTGCGTGCCGCTGGCTTGTAGAAGGGGAGCAGCCCCTCCCCCCTGGCAGCAGACTGAGCTCACATGTCACCCCTTGTAGGCGCCTTCAGCAAGCTTGGACAGGAGTCCCGATCGCCCGTGCCACTGGTTGGCCAAACTGACTACCTGTGTCGGGCAAGTTAGCTCGGCCTCACCACCTGGCTGGCTGTGCCTCTTTACCTCCGAACCCCCCTTTCTCTCTGCTGCTGAGAACTCGCTTGCTGATGGCACCATCTGACTTGGCACAGAGCCATGACAACTGTTCAGGAAGAGGTCAATGAGGTGGGCAAGAGCTAGCATCTCTCTACATGCTGTGAAAATCAGGCCCTCCAGTGTTTTCACACTTGGTTCCAAATACCATCAGTTGCACAAAAATATAATCATTGCTTGGTGCTTTGTCATTCTGTTGGCTGGTCAAAAGACCCATTGACCTCTGCGAACGAACTCACGGCTTTGTCTCTGGAGGCATGTTGCAACAACTGCCAGCTGTTCTCAAGGCCACCGCCTCAACTACTGTCAGTGCTTAGGCTGTAGCTGTTGCCTTTCAGGCAAGAGCTTGGAACTCTTGAATGGCCGCCCTGAAGTGTTTTTTTTTGCCAGATGCTTAGCATTGGCCATGCAGTGCACACATGGCACCGCACCCTCTTTTCCAAGGCACCTGACGAGCTTCGTGTCTTTCCTTCTAGCTTGTGAGCAGACAGATGCTGCACAAATGTGTGATCACTGGCCATGTTCACCATGCTGGGCATACCTTCACTACGCAGGCCTGTGCAGTTTCGCACGCATGGCAAAGTGCTCTTCTGGTGGTGTTCCACCTCGTGAGCGAAAGTGGGCTGAGACTAGACGTTTTTTGTGTGCACAGGATGATGGAAAAAAAGATTAAAATGTAGGGGTGCGTGAATGAGTTAATTTTAACTCACCGGACTGAGAATTATTATTTACAAACACATACTGCGAATCTCTCAGGCTGTCATGTTGTTCCACTGTTGATTTAGATTGCACAGAAATGCCCATTTTTTATTTTACCTTCCTCATAAAAGATGGTTCTTGCTGTACTGCACTGTCATCATTTCAGCATTAATACAGTGCCTGATGTAAGGTCTGCTTGAACGGTGCATGATGGTTTGTGCGCTCGAACTGCCCTGCCACTTGGTGGCATTTGGGTGCTGCTGCTAGTTGCTTCAAAGTCACTGTAATGCACTGTCAAAAGCAGTGTCAGAGGCAGAAAAATAACCATTTGTTTACTGGTGTAGTCTTTAGTTTCATTTCGGAGTGGTATATGACTGTTAGACATTCAGCTCATTCGAGTTGAATGCGTGCTGAGGTTCACACAGTTTGGATCAGAACCTGCAGTTTTTTTCTTTGTGCTGCTAGTTTTGTTTAATGAGGGCCTCTTTGTCAGATCGGTCAAGCAGTGTCTCTGTGCTTGTGCATTTGCACTGAGCTAGACGCTGTCCTTGCTAGTGTTAGTAGGTATGCTTCGCTGTTTATTTAGCCTTATTTAGTTAGACGAAGTTAGCGCTAGTCCTGTGTGGTCCTTTCTTGTGTTCGTCTTGGTTGCACTACAGTTCTTTTGTTACAGCATGCACCATCTAGCCCAACAAAAAGTCTTCTAAACTCCACCAACTAAACTACGGCGACAGTTGCCCAATCTGCTTTCAGGGGTATTCATGTGTACTGTACCGCTGCGGTGGCTCAGTGGTTATGGCGCTCGGCTGCTGACCCAAAAGACGCGGATTCGATCCTGGCTGTGGAGGTTGAATTTCGATGGAGGTGATATTCTGAAGGCCCGTGTACTGTGCGATGTCACAACACATTAAAGAACCCCAGGTGGTCGATATTTCCGGACACCTTCACTATACGGCGTCCCTCGTAGCCTGAGTCGCTCTGGGACGTTAAACCCGCATAAACCATAAACCTTATTTAGTCTTAGTGCAGAAAAGAAATAACATTTTTCATCTGATCTTTTCCTTTCCGTTTTTTTACAAGAGCAGCAAATTTGATCTCATGGACTACTACAGGTTGTGCAAGCTGCTTCGGCATATTAGCTCATGTATTTAGGATCCTTCAGAGATGTTCGGAGAATGTGAGGTCACGCTGTGTCATAAGCAGGGAAGTGTGATAGCTTAGACTGCTAGAAAAGCCCATTTCCTCTAGCAAGAGCTGGCGGTATATTGCCGCAAGAATGGCGCATTGTGCTTAGTATATGTCTGTGGAAGTAAGCTGTGCTTAAGGAGTGTGACTGACGCAGCCTGTACCTATGCAGGAAACTTGTGCACTCTTCGGAATGTATTTTGATTTCTCTTTACAACTTCAGAAATGCAGATTTAGTTCAGTCTCACTGTTCACGCACCCCTTCAGGCGTTGTGCCCTGCAGAGCTTTCAGCTCTGCCGACCAGGCTGGTGAGCATGGTGAATGAGGCCTGCCTGATGCACTTCTCCATGCATGAGCTCATTAAGGACCGCACACTTGTGCTCTTGTTGCTTTTCGCTTTGCACTGAGTGGAGCTGCCCGAGTGCACGTGCTGGGGTGTTGGTTTTTGCTGATGGAAAGGTGTGCCCCAAATGACCCCTTTCTTTGGCACAGGTTATGACGACTCAGAGGGACCTCTGTGCAAACTCAAGGTGAGTGCAGGCCATTCGTCTCTTGCCATCACATTAGCTTTGTCTCTAAAGCATGCAGCTGTATGTTTGTAATGCTTTCTAGGAAGCATGGAGGAGGCACCGTGCAGAATGATGAAAGTGATGAAGCAGAAGGTAAGTTGACATGTGGGTGCTTTGGACTGCATAGGCTGCTGCCATCTGTTGGCACACATCAGGCCCTGACTGCAGCCTGTGTTCCCTGCAGCCATCTACGAGGAGACCCTTTAGGCAGCAGACATGGCCTGCTGGTGGAGATCTTTTGGCTCAGCATCTTCTTCAGTGCCAAGAATTGCATATAGGATGCTGGTTTAGTATGTGCCTTTATGTAAAAATATCAAAGTATTTTCTACATTTTGTTGTCCTGTGTGTTATCTAGGGCGAATGTTTGTGGAAAATATTGCTGGTGGAGTGCTGCTAGAGGGATGACAGTATACACTTTAGCACGGTGTGCGTCTGCAAAAGGCTGTCGACTAAGCCTTCTCGATTAATTGTGTTCTTTTGAGGTCTTTTTTTACAAAGTCATTGGTACCAATGCGTACCCCTTTTTTCTACAAAACCAGTGGTTGAAACAGCTTGAAAGCGATGTCATTCAATTTCTCAAGTCATTCTGAGCCTGAATTTAACATCAGTATGCATTTAGCTCATGTCTTACAAAGGGTCAGTGCTATTGCATTCTCAACACATTATGTAAATAAGTGTCCCTTATACATTGGATCTTGGGAGAAGCTTACTCTCTTGCTCTTTCCGGCTATGTAAACACTTGTCCAGCACTGAACGTTTATCTCCAAGAAACTGGATTTAAAAATCTTCCCGTCAGTCTATTCATACTCGCGATGTCCTTGCCTAAAATGGCACTGTTTTGAATGAATGGTGGAGTAGCATAGCCTCTGGGATCTGTGTCCAAAATTTGGTATCAACTGCACACGCATTTTACCTGTGAAATCAGCCGGCGAGGGCGACGCCTGCGTTTCATTTCTTGGTCTCTTCTGACTTGCAAAACCCCATTTTCATTGAGAGTGGTCACCTTGTGATCAGATCACTTAGTGATTAGTGATCAATACAAGACACCTTCTACTTGTCCTCAATGTTAAACTCGGCTGCCTCTGACAGGAATGAGCATGCTGGCCAGATTTGTGAATGTTGTTTGGATGACTCTATATGGAAAGTCCAGTTGTCTTAGAGAGCACAATTTTATTTGCAATCCTAGACACAGTACTTGTACATAAAAATGTGAAATTACGTATAATTGCCATAGTAATCATTCAATTTTTCTATTATTATTATTATTAAGAATGCCTGTACGTAGATCTTATTACAGGAAACTATGTTATGCAAATGCTTGACCTCGCTTTCTAGTGGGCCCATCTGCCACAGTAATTTCAGATGAATTTGAAACACCAGTCATTGAAGAAATGTTTTTGTTGTCAGAAACATTCCTTCGGTGGTCGATGTCTCACTTTTATTCTTATATCTATTCCCAACCAGGCTGCTTTCCATCACTCTCAACTTCAGTTATTGAAACTGCTATGCTGACCTTGGCTTAGCTCTTAATTCCTGATAAAGTGCCTGCTTCACTGATGGCTTGAAGATAACTGGCAGGTGACATATAGGAATGGAGGCACTTTTTGTGAACAGTTGTACTAGCACTGCATGGAATGGCAATGCACCTTTGAAGTATTCTCCACTTTTTCTAGCCTTGTGGTGGCATAACAGGTGCATAACGTCTGCACAAAGACACTACAGTAAGCATCAATGTGAAGGTGATTCACCAAGACAAATAATTATCTTCTGGTGTCGTAATTCCTCATTCTTTAATAAAATTAGGGACAGTGACCTATGCAGTAATGGAGGGGCCAGCTGATTTTTTCATATTTGTTTTTATTTTTCTACCAGTGTATCTTTTTCTAAAAATGTACTATCTGCAGAATGTTGAACAGAGTGTGCTGCTGGGCAAGTTGGTTTGACATCCTGAACATCAGCGCACCGTGTGTCTCGTCCTCTCTTCGTCTGCCGTCTGCCAGCGCTACAATGTTCAGAATGGTGAAATTTCTTACGAGAGTAGCAACTAATGTTTACATAACTGGTACCAAAGTTATGCGTTTCAAACAAAATCTAGATTTATTTGGTTTTTTTGTCGATGCAATAAATTTTCCGCCTATGAATGAATTTTTTTTAATCGGAAAAATACAAATTAACTTAGGCTATCGGTTCTGATACCAGTTATGACATCGCATTGATCAACATCTGTGAAAAGTTTTGCTTGCTTATGCCTCAGTTCCCGAGAAAAAGATAAACAAACCTCCAAAAATGTTATTTTAAAGAAAACTCCAATAAAATCTGAAAACACACTTTTCCATTTGATGTAACGATGAAAAAGAACCAAGAAAGTATTTTTGAAGTCTAAATGCCTAAGTGCAATATATTTCCTGAAAGGTAAAGAAATTCTCTATCAAATAGTCACAAAATCTCAAAATCGAATATTTTGACAAAACAAAAGCCTCACCCCACCTTAAACCTCTACGTATATTGAACTTGGCTAGGATAAAAATGTCTTGCTTGTGTTGGCATTTGGATTCATTACAAGAAAATTTAACATTGTCACTTGTCCACCTTTGTCCAAGATACGCCATGTTCTTAAAAGTTAGCTGATGTCATTTTTATTGAAACACAGTCTGTCTCACACAATGCAGAATCGTATGGGCACACACAAAAAAATAAAGGGGTGTCATCACAAAGACCCAAACAGCAAAGCTATTAACTTATTATTAGCTATTAGCCGCAGTGGTCGAATTTCGATAGAGGCAAAATTCTAGAGGCCCGTGTACTGTGCGATGTCAGTGCACGTTAAAGAACCCCAGGTGGTCCAAAATTTCTGGAGACCTTCACTACAGCGTCCCTCATAGCCTGAGTCACTTTGGGACTCCTATAAACCAAACCAAACCAAACCAAACTATGAGATGCATTTCAAATACCTCTGCTTTCAACAGATATCTTGCAGTGTCTGAGTTTCTTGGAAGGTTATTTCATATGATTTCACTCGCTAGCCAAGATGACTCTTGGATCATAACATGTCAAACATTATGCCTGCCTGCGTGTCCATGCGTGCATGCACACACACATAGTGATCCAAGAAGAGCATCTCACTTCAAAACCCTACGTTGTCATTTTTGTTAGCAGTGGTGTCAAGGGAACTGAAATATTCTTGAAGTGTGGCATTTCTATGTGATTCTTGAATGGCCACCATGCCATGGTTAAAAAAGGACTTGTCTTCAGCACACGTGTAGAAGCAATATCAAGCCAAGCCCATACAATTGTGCTGTTGTTCTGCATGCCATGCTGAAGCCATTGCATTTCATACTTGCCGAGCTTGAGTTCTTGGTCACTGACTTCTTGCTGTGTAGACATAGCACAAGTGCCACAAAAGCTTGGCAAATGCGAGCTCGTAGGCTATGCTTTGTGACTTCTGTTCTGATCATGCTTTAAATTAAATCAGTTTATTTTGCTAACTGATATGTTTAAAGATGAAGAGGAAGTGTAAAGAAAAGGCATTCTTAGGTTTGTTCCCTTGGGTTTTCTTGTTCCATGCATGATGAGAGTTTTTTTTCTGGGTACCTGGTTATTTGGGTGTCTATATTAACGAGGTGGCTGATTTATTGGCAAGGTTGGCTCTCAGTTCCCTTGTAATATATCCCGTCCCTTACTTCACTCTGTTGGAGAAACCCCGTTTCCAGCAATTCCAACATATCTCAGCCAACTTCCGAGGTCTGTTGCTCAATACCACGGATTTTCAACAAGCAATTAAAGTACCTTTGGAATGTCCGGTCATGTAAATCAAGGCTGTGTGAGGTGACTATGACGCTTTTGCGATGTAGAATCCCTCACCTAATTTGTATTTATGCGGATATGGGTTTGCTATGACAAACCTTAGTGACACATGTGGGGAAGTTGAAACAATAGAACATTTTCTCTTCTCTTGCCAGTGGTTCACACTGCAGAGAAAGACTTATCTGGAGGTGCCTCTCTCAAGGTTAGGGCTCCCTGTGTTGAGCCCAGTTCTTCTCTCACTCAGTTCAAGCACCAAGGGACTCACGTTAAGTAGGTTTTACGGATACCTTCACGACTGCATTAATGCAACTTCTTCCACATATCTAAAAATATATTTTTTCTTTTCCTCGTATTTCAAAATGGTTTTATTTATTTTTATTTTGTCTTCAATTATTTTTTTTCTAGTTTCAATCATTTTACTATTTTACTTCTCCACCTCATGCCTCTCTTTTCCTCTAAATCACCTATGCGATTTTCCTTAACATTCGGTACCAAACGCTGGCCAATCCCCTTCATGTGTATGTGTCATGTCTACTAAGGTCAACATCATCAACTGTTAGGCATATAAACATGCGCTGAAGCTGATGCTGCAGGGCCATTAAACAGACTGAATTATTCAAACACCAAAAATCTCCCAAGGAACCATTTTGCACAGGAACTGTTAAAGGTAAGTGTAGGTTTTATGCCCACAGCTACTCCACTGTTACCTTCATGTTCTTCTGTTCTACCTCATCAATGAGGTTCACGTTCTTGGCTGCAGTATACATAATCACCTTGTCCAAGAACACCTGCTAGTTTGCAAGAATGTTGGTGACCTGTGAAGGATTGTAAAAAGTGTGCACTGAAACCAGCGGTGTCGTCTATTATTCTGATGTACATGGTTTATGATGAGCATTTCTTCAGAGGGACAGCTATAAAACCAAGAACATTGAATACGTGGCTGCCTTCTGAACTTATGGTACAGTAACCAGAAGAGGCCTGTCTACTGCTGAAACAGGTGCTAAATATCGTTAATATGAATCGCCGCTCAATCAAGCCAGGACTCGCGACAGCAGGACAGTGTGCTTGGGGAAACCCTTCAAGTTGGATTCTGCTTTAAACAAAGGTGCCATAATTAACTTGACCCTGTGCAGCCATTTGCCTACAAGGAATAGTTAAAGGGACCTTGAAATGACTTTGATGGTCGTAGTATAATGGAACAGGTCTGTATAGAGGTGGTCTTGGTGAGTATTCGAGTGAAATTTAAAAGGTTTACACATGGTCCCTATAATTTCAAATATTTAAAAATTGCTGCTCACAACCGATTGCGATAACACCTTGCCATGTGGTCTTAGCTAGCCACCCTTCTGTCTGACGTAAAACGGGGAATCTGGACAGGCCTTCTCATTGGGCATGCTCAAGTGATGTGGGCGGGACTTACAGTTCAGAATGCAGTCCCGATCTGTTGTTTTACTTCAGTGTGAATGACAATTGGGGAGAGGAGGTCCATCATTTTTAATCGCCAATATTTGGTGTTAATGAAACTTGCTTAAAAATGTTTGCTGTGTGGTGATGAGTAATGAAACAACGATTGCTCGTGGGCTTTTCCTAGCCTTAATATATATCATTTCATTGTCCCTTCAAAACCTGCTGATACCCAACATTTCAGTTCAAATGAGACAGTGACCTCACACGGTTCAGTGAACAAAGAAAATATAAAAAATGATGTGGGGTTTAATCATCCGAAGCAATGCATGGGCCATGAGGGACACCATAGTGAAAGACTTCAGGATGATCTAGACCACCTTGGATTTTTTATCATGGCCCACGGGCATTTTTGCATTTCGCCTTCATCAAAATTTAACAAACAGCAGTTGCTCAGACCTGTCTACCCTCCTTGTGTCTGTGTGTTTTTCACTCATGTAACCAAAGATTAACATTTACCAACTAGCCCAACAGTACGTTCTTTTAACCAGTTGCTAAGTGAGCTGCGGTCCGCAGTGTCCTGTATTACTACGCTGACCAATCACGATAGTAAACGAAATGAGGTCTTTAATGTTTGACTATATCAAATAATTAAGCTAGGCATAAAAATACTTCTGTTCATAATTTTACTACAAGATTAGCCCCTTGTCAGTTATAAAAAAAAGCTTTTCAATGGATTGTTTTTCTGTCGCGGAGGAATTCTGTGGTCCCGAATGTGGGCGGAGTAATTCAGCTTGCGCTAGTAGTTGTGCCGTATAAAAGCGTGTTTACTGTTATACTGACAGCAGAAGGCATGTTCTGAAAGCGGCAAATGGCCCTGAAAGAGCGCACAGCCGACAAGTCTCAGTGAAGTTCCACCCACATCCAGGACCGCCAAACAATTAACCCCTCCGTGACAAAAAGTAGATCGCCGCTAATTCTCTTCTTGCAACCTAAACAAGAAGCTAATCATGTGACGATCAAAATTATCCGAATAATTTTGATTCCCTGGCTTCTTTGATACAAACATTAAAACTAATTTTGATCACTAGTGTGATTGGTCAGCAGTGTAATATAGGACGCCGCATACCGTCCCGACGTTATAAACTGCAGTTTTTTGCAAATTCCAGCTCGGCCAAACTGTCACATTTTTTTTTTAAATTGAACTTAAAGCGCCCCTCTATTGTCGCTAGAAAACGTCATGGAGGGGCTTTCATTGAACTATTATTGAACAGCACGTCGACCAAGACGCTCACCATACCCTCCATTCCCTTTCAAGTCTAATAATAATAATAATAATTGGTTTTTTGGGAAAGGAAATGGCGCAGTATCTGTCTCATATATCTTTGGACACCTGAACCGTTAATGTTAATGTTAATGTTTTTAGTGAAATGTTAATGTTTTTAGCTGTTTAAGAAAGCAGTAAAGCAACATGATAACATGATGGCCCGTGATCCTGAATTTTTGCTTGCGTGTTTTATCTTCCAAACGATGCGTTAGACATTGGTACACGTGGTGCACCCCGTGATGTCAGACAGCTTCAGCATACCGCGCACCGTGTTACCAGAGTGCCGGTGAGCACGCGCTGATTGATCACGATGATGGAGGCGCGCGCGGTCCCGCGCGCAGCTGCCGGCTACCTGGCGCAAGGCGATACGCACATGAGCATTGGCTGCGTGCGGGGGCTCGTTACTTCGGAACCGGTAACGGCAACACGCTACACGGTGTGCTAAAGCATCGCCTCCTTTATAAAGATACCTGCCGTGTGCGCCAAAAACCTGCTGCCCTTACCTTTCCCTTTTCCTCCTTTTCACTTGAGGTGGTTGCTAGCGATCCTTGTGGCGGCCGCTTGCAACACATGCGCGCATTACCGCGCGGTCGTGGCGTGCCCGTACGCGCGCCGTAGCAGTAGCAGACGTCTAGATCTGCGGCAGACGGCGCCTTCCGCGCGTTTTCGACTGTTTATTACTGGAAACATAAGCACTCAGAACTGAAAGTAAAAAGTCGCAAATATATGCAAGTGAAGAACACCAAGACCTACTGAACTAGAGACCTGCACATTTGGCGGGGGGACTGCGTGCGCCAACTTTCGTTAACTTTTTGGCCGTTGAGAGCGCTCAATTGACCTGTTTGTTTGTCATTATCATCGTCTGCTTTTCACAAATAATTTTTCTCTCACTGCCTCCCTGTGACTTTGTCCTGCCTTATTATTTTGAAACCTAGTAAAGAACGATGCAAATATGACATTTCTTTAAATCCTAGCGGTGAATATTCTGTTTGCGTGCATGCATGCGTGAGACTTTCTGGCATCTTTGCTAAGGCAATGGATGAATGATGATTACTCAAAACGTAGACAGATGACAAAACTATTACATCCTTGAAGTAATATAACCGTCGCCACCTTGCTCAACAGGTTATTTGTAGCGCCACGCCGCCCGTAGTTGCCCTTCCCTAGCGGCAAAAAGGAATGAAAGTGTGCAGATCTGTAGTTCCGTAGGTCTTGCAGAACACAGCGACTTCGCTCAAATACAACTGAACAGACGGGTCGCCGCGCTTGTCGAGCAGCGCCGCCAATGCAGCCACTGGCTGCTACCGCCGCGACACCACACGACCCTGACTGGCGCAGATAGGGAAGTAGCTAGCGTCATCTCTTAACAACCGTCCGCAACTCAAGGCACGGCGACTACAAGGGGTGGGCGAGCGACGCCGCAAGCATCTTTCTAGAGGATGCAGTGTCCAAAGGCATGTTAAAGGTGCCTGTTCGCCTATGAATAATAATAATAATAATAATTGGTTTTTTGGGGAAAGGAAATGGCGCAGTATCTGTCTCATATATCTTTGGACACCTGAACCGCGCCGTAAGGGAAGGGATAAGAGAGGGAGGAGAAGAAAGGAATAATAGGTGCCGTAGTGGAGGGCTCCGGAATAATATAGTGAAATAGAATAGTTACGTTTCGGTTTCTTGGAGGGCTGTGATGCGTCGCAAGCTGTGACGTACAGTACTGTGCGTTTTTATCGTGAAGACTAACAAAAATTTCCCCGTTTAACCGCTGGCTCATTTGCGGTGAAACTGCACACAGAGCTTGCGTATTATGGTAACCTTTGTATCGTAGCAAGTTTGACAACGATACTTACTTAGTTGAGCCGTGCATGATGCGAAAACGTAATCGTCTACGTAGAGATCGGCCAACCAAAGCCCGTAGACGACGTTTTTTCGCTGAAGGGCGGCAGTAGAAAGCGTCACGACAGCTGAGACGAGCGTTGCAAACAATATTCTTTGAAAGGTAAAGCCTCGCTAAACCAGTTGTTCTGATATTTTTTCCGCTCAATTAGCCGAAAATGTTGTAAGTGCTTCAGTTGAAGCAGACGAAACGGCCGTAATGGCATATTCAAAGCGTAGAGCTACTACTACCGATTCAAAGGGCCCGCACTTCTCGCCTTGGCGGCTTTGTAATGACGCGTTTGACTGCCGAAAACAGATGGCGTCACTGCCGCCCTTCAGCGAAAAAAAACGTCGTCTGCGGGTTTTCGTTCGCCGATCTCTACGTAGACGATTACGTTTTCGCATCATGCACGGCTCAACTAAGTAAGTACCGTTGTCAAACTTGCTATATGATACAAAAGTTACCATCATACGCAAGCTCTGTGTGCAGTTTCATGGCAAATGAGCCAGCGGTTGAGGCGAGGAAATTTTTTAAAGTCTTCACGATAAAAACGCACAATACTGTATAGCTGAGCTTTAGGCTACGTGAGCCATACGTCATTTGTTGAAATTATAGCTCTTGAAGGGGGCTGGTTGAAGTGCTGAGGTGACTTAAAACTACGTGTCGGCGTTTATATTGCAGTTTTTTTTTTGTGCTTCACGTGACCTAACATTCAACCAACGTTCGGTTGATGAAACCGAAACAGGATGAAAGAAAAATTTTTAGACCAATACCACGCGGTGATCCGTGTATTATATCTAACCACTGATCTCCACTAGGGGGCTGGATGCCTCATCGGGCGCCCAAAAGTGAAGCCACCGAAAGTTGGGCCAAGGGTGTGACATTCCCGTAGAGCCAATGGGGACGATTTTGAAATGCGACGGTGGCGGTGCCTGGGAGTTGGCGGTAAAAACATAAATTGCTCAAAACTTTGCTCGCTATGCTTGCGCCGGTCGCTGTCGTCTGCTGCCACTGCGCTGCAGCGTTGCCCGCGGCGGCACTGGCGGCGCAGACGCGTTGTGTCATTGACTCCAGCCGCGTTTGCTGCCAGATACCAGGATCGCTGCAATCGTTCCGACCGTGGCGACACTTATGGCGCGGACGCGCAACTTGCAACATGCCACAGCACTGGTTGGGCAGCATGTCCCGGAAGTCAGCCTTTGGCAGTGCAGGAAATCGGACCTCAGCACGGTTTTTCTGTTTTAATTTTCGTTTTCCACTCAGCACCTTGTCTTTTCGACGTTCTCGTCTTTTTTCATGACAATGCCTACCTGCTGCGCCGTCAACTGTGAGGAGAGTAGCAAAGTCCTCGGGAAAGACTTTCCAAAAATAAGGGTCCATTGCATCGCTATGGGACGACACTAGCAGACGACAGAAAGTCGCTACACAGTACGTACGGAGCCTCGTCTGCTCAGCTCTGTGTCGTCCCGTTGCGCTAGCTTCATCAACGCTGCTCTTTGTTGTGATGAACGTTGTCGCGCTCTAAGCCCAAGTTATATCATCAATGAGGGATAATTTTAAGAAAGAATAGATTGGAACCTTCATTAGGCAGCTGACTTTGCAGTGACCATTTTACCAAATTATGTTTAGGCCGAAGCGAGGGCGAGGCCACAATCTGGTGAGGTGCCGTCGGTGTTCTGGTGGTTCACATTAGCGCGTCCAAAAGGTATATCGGTACTGTTTTTTCGACGGAGTGTATCAAGTACTGTTTCGTACTGTAACAAATTATGCCTGCATGGGCTTTTATTCGGGATGCTTGGTGCAGTTGACTTCTAACAGCGCTTGTCACATGCACTGCTGCATTCGCCTTTCTCGTCAGTAGTTTCTCTCGTGCTGTGTAGATGAAACGTGGCTGTGCTATAAACTTAGATTGAAAGCACGTCTGGCAGGTAAATGACACACTAAAGCGATAAACATCACCTGCCATTGATGAGAAGCGACATCGTCCGCCAGAAAACCGAAACTGAAACAGCGGTAGCTGTACAACGAGTCGCGTATCAGGATTTCCGCGCCATTGCCTTTTTTAAGATGACCTAGACTCATTGTAATTCCACTACTTGTCCTAATTACGCTTGGAAGACAGGAACCAGATCAGAAAATAGTGTTCAATGCACGTACCCCTTTGCCGCGGCATGGTGAGACCTGCATGCCTGTTTTCTTCGGTTTCTTTGAAATTACAGGGTTCCCGAAACGATGCTCACATTTCTCGCATTCAGGTTGCTTGTCTCCTTCATATAACAGCAGATATTACAACAGAATAACGCAAATAACTGAGAACGAAGGCGCGAAAGACGCGACTTTTTGCATTAAAATGTACAGCTGACCGAGAACTTCCGGGACATGCCGCCCAACTTCCGGTGGCTTCACTTGCGCCCACTTCGGAAAGCGGGATGCGGCATCCAGCCACCTAATGGAGATCAGTGTATCTAATAAATCATTTGAAATAAGAAACCACGCAAAAAAAATAGGTGTTTGTAATCTTTTGAGTTACAAGCTACACGAAAATTTTCGGTTTCCAAAGCGTACTGACAGCTGCCGTTAACTGCACCGCTGTAGACGCTAAAAGAAACTTCCTAGTAAAATTTTATTAGCTTAGATGGACTGTGGTTGCTATGGCTTCTTTTTTCAAGCTCTATTACTCAAGTATAATGGTGATGATGGCTATAACAATGAAGAGATACAGTAGTAGTGTGATGCTGTGTGTAGAGTTACTGGAAAACGCTTCCGGTAGCTCTAGCTGGGTGCAGTATGTAGCGTACTCTGTTGACAGATTTTAGAAAACTGTGGAGTAGTGGGTGGTGGCGTTCGCTGGCTCGCCTGAACTATTTCTGTCCCGTGATTCGTTGTGCGAGTTCTGTGGTGCAAGGCGCTCGCAATACTATCGCTTCTTTCATAGCCGTAGCGAGGTTGCGGGTGGGCCAACCATTCCAGCAGCTGCCGAAGCGGTCGAAGGTGGTCCGTGTTCTGCAGTGCCGCTGTCATATGGAAGCAGGAACCGAGTCGGCGATGAGCAGAGCAAAGTGCCAAGAGCGATAGCAACTCCGAGTAACTGCGGCACGGCCGTTCCACGTTCGTAGTTTCGGGACTCCGCTGGCACTCCGCGACATGGACTACCCCGGCCGAAAGCTATCGTGAGTAGTACTACGGTTTCGGCCCTGCGGCTTCGTTATAAGCCTAACTGCATCAGTCGACAGGAGTGGATCGCTGCCCACGCCCGAGATTCTGTTGTTCCTTTTCTTTGTTGCCTGCGCGGTGGTCCCCGGTGTGCTTACGCTGCCCGCGTCTCGGCTGCGGCGGCTGCTACGTCGTTCGCAGAGGGGCGGGGGTCCCGGCGGTGGCCGCACGCACTTCTCTCGGTTGTTTGGCGTTCGGTTTCTTGTCAGAGTACGGCAGCATTCAACGCCCATGCCTGGTGTGGTGCTTATCTGACCGGTCTGTCTGTATTTGTCGCGGATTCTGGCCTTATCGAATGCCGTCTGTGATTGCAGCACCTCCGGAGACTCCTTGTACGAAATTCTGGGTCTTCCGAAGACATCATCGCCGGACGATATCAAGAGGACGTACCGACGGGTGAGTCACTTCTCTCTGGCACAACGAAAGCTGTTTACGCTGACAGGTTGAATAATTGCAGATAAGGCATGGCTTGGCCGTTTCGATACAGGCGCGCTCCGTGCAGCTAGCTGCAACGGCTCGAGCTGTACTGCCCGTCAACGCAGAGTGTTGCTTACTGCGATGAGGCACTCGCCGAAATTGCTGTGAGGGTGCAACTTTTGTTCTGCTGACCGAGATTGGGTGGAGAGCCTGTAGAATGTGATGATTTTGAGCTGTACAGGAAAACTTATTTCCCCCGACCATCTGTCTTCTTGCAGTTAGCCCTCAAATATCACCCTGACAAGAATCCAGACAACCCAGAAGCAGCAGATAAAGTGAGTAACCACTGATCTCTCACACTTCAAATGTCATCTTTCGAGAGTCGGCTTTCATTTTATGTATGTTCCTTTTGCACCTAGAAGCACATGACCAACCCACTCCTCCTGTGAGCTTGCTGATCACTTGGCATCCAGAATTTCGATAACCGTTATTGCTTTTATCGTTTCACCAAGCTTTACCTGGCAATGAGGCAGGAAAATAGTGACTAGTGGCATCTCTTAGTTGGTGCTTGCAGCTTATGCAGACAAGCGTCAGGACAAGCCAAGAAAGTTTAAAGATTGACCTGTCAGAGTGGCTCTGCTCTTCTCTCGATAAAAACATTATTGGTTGAATTCCTTTTCATTTGACTGCATGTGAGTTCAGTGCATGATAGAGGAGCATGCCATGACTCGAAAGACGCGGGTTCGATCCCAGCTGCGGCGGCCGAATTTCGATGGAGGCGAAGCTCTAGAGGCCCGTGTACTGTGCGATGTCATTGCACGTTAAAAAATCGCAGGTGGTCGAAATTTCCGGAGCCCTTCACTACGGCGTGCCTCATAGCCTGAGTCGCTTTGGGATGTTAAACCCCCATAAACCATAGAGGAGTGTGCCAATATTGCATACATCATACCTCACATGCAGCGTTAGCATGTTAACTTTAAATTTCTGTGTTTGACTGTAACACCCAGTTCTTTTAACTGTTTTATTCCATATGCCTCATAAACTTCCATGCACTTTACATTGGCATAGAGGTCACATAATATTCCATAAATTCCAGTTATCTAACAAGTGAGGATACTTGGTTACCTGGCTTTAGTTCTTTAATATCTCAAAATTTTCATTGATTTAGTACTACAGTTGCACAGGTTTAAGTATTTTTGCTGATCATTTTGTATTTGCAAGTTACCCCATATGATATGTTTTATGAATGAAACATTTATGTCAGTTTAGAGATATAGGATTTATAATATTGCACATAGAGAAAAACCACTTGCAAGGCTGTTGCATACTCTCACTGAAAGGTACTTCTCGCACATTTCATTTACTCTTTTATTGGTTCCTTTGTTAGGTACACACTGAGCTGCGGTGTGTGTGCAGCAAAAATCTGCAAACAGAAGGTAATCTACATGTCTGTTCACTAGTGACAAGCCCTGGGACATGCTTCATGTGAAGCTGATGGTGATATGATCTATTGTCAGTGGTTGAGACTCCTCGTTCTTAATGCTCCAGGTGAAAGCATTGTCGAGCTTATGGCAGACTGCTGCGAAGTTGTTTTAGTGGAGGCTGATTGTGTAAAAGTTTGCTCGTGTGCTTTGGTATGTGGTGCCACTAGTTTGCTGCCCGTTCTCTGGAATACAGAGTGTATTGGTGTTGCCCATGTTTTATAGACAGCATCAGCTTGCAAATGTGTTCTTTATGGTGTCGACATGAATAGCATACAACCTTGCAGACTTGTGCAAATCTTTCTCTTTCTTCTGTATAGCATAAGTTGCAAAGTTTGGTCGTGATAAAAAAAATATATATATATACTGAAGGGGGAACGTGCAGAAGCACTTACATTAGTGTCTAGCCATTCTGTTCACAAATTTCGCGACTGAAGGATTTATTTGTAAATTAACCTTTAAATTGTCAGCTCTGGCATGTGCCATGTTGCAATTATCATTGCAGGCATTTTTGTTTGAAAAAGACTGACTCATTAGCAATGCTATAATTCATTAAGTGCCACTTTTAGAAATTATCCTGGTAGTTTCCTTTGTTTTTCATCGTAAAGATTGTCTAATACTCATGCACGAATGGCATCAAGCCACTGTGGTGGCTCAGTGTTTATGTTGTTTGGCTGCTGACCCGAAAGGTGCGGGTTCGATGCCAGCCGCGGCAGTCGCATTTCGGTGGAGGCGAAATTCTAGAGGCCCGTGTAGTGTGCACTGTCAGTGCATGTTAAAGAACCCCAGGTGGTTGAAATTATCTGAAACCCTCCACTGTGGCGTCCCTCATAGGCCGAGTAGTTTTGGGACGTAAACCCCATAGACCAAACATTAAAAGACTCTGCCAACGTTGGTGTCCCTGCGGCTGCTTATGTAGGCACACTTTTTTTTTCCATCATAAACCTTCTTGCTTTTAGGAACGATACTAGTTTAAGCAGTTTTGCTTGTTTGTGAAATTTTTTTGGGATTTCTAGATAAAGGAGAAAAGAGAGCAGAAAATTGACAGTATTTGAATTATCTTTATAAGGTGTAAGCTGTGTGCATGTCTCACATGCATACAACTGATGAAATTGCACTCAGAATGGCTCTACGATTTGAATGACATTACTTCCAAGGCATTTCAACTACTGGTTTTATAGAAAGAAAAGGGGCACACAGTTGTACCGATGACTTTGTAAAAAGACCTAAGTGGTACATATCCTTATCTCAGTCTTTTGGACATATTAGACAACTTGCATTAGATCGGTGGAAAAGGCTCAAAAGCTAAACAATTATTCAAATTTTTTTTATCCCTAGTCTTGTAGAACTGTTCGCCCTCACATATAAGAGTGCACTGCATGGCTTTTTTGATAGTTTGGTGATTCATTCCACATGCAAAAATATGCTGCATAGATACATTGTTTCCCACTTGAAGCAAATGGGACACACATTATGACCGAGTGGTCAGTCTCCTGTTGAGCTAAGATACGTATGGTGATTTATGTCAAGTTTAGCTTATGCATTTCGTGCATGATAACCTACGTGGCATAAATTCATTCGTGCATTTTTGTTCATGTGGTCTTCGATAAACTTCGTCCGCACAAACATATTAAAAGATAGCTTCGTCCCCATGCAGAACTGTATGCGAATGGAATTCCTTGCCTTCTCACATTTTTCGATCGGGTAATATTGCAACAGCATTGGAATGTCACCTGCTTGTTTCATTAGTGTTTGGTTTTGTGTAATGCCACCTGCCTTTGTTCCTTTGCTTTTAGATGATTTGTTTTTAATTATTGCCTACGGCCCTTCTGCTAGGACTGCAGTATTTGAAGTAAATAAATGTGGCATGAAATTTGTCTTCCCTTGGTCAAGTAGTTGCTGCTGGGCTTCATTGCCTGTCCTTTGCATTGCTGGCTGCTGCTCTTGAGAGACATAAGAAGCTGTTGACTGTGGTTGCTGCCGGGTGAAAGTAAAAAAATTCTCAGGGTGTTCTTGCATTTACTTAGGACCTTAATTCTGTGTTTGCGTTTCAAAGAAGGTGATGATAAAAGGAGACGTCCATAGGCCAGGATAGCTACCTATAGCTGTGTCAGCCGCCTTTTTCTTTTGAAGCTGGAGCTCATTTTTCTGGATCCTGATGGTTCTTTGTCTGGCTTCTAAGATGTGAACAGGGAAGCAGCCATGCTGCATCGTCTGGGGGGAGCACTTTGGGCATCCTACCATTGTGCGAGCTTGCATCTTTATCCGTGGCCTCCCCAAAATCCAAAACTTTGCCGTGTAATTTCTTCTGCCTGAAGTCTTGGCTACTCAACGTTGCTACAGAGTTGAACTGTACAAATTGAGATTTCTGCAAGGTACAAAAACACACGGGTAGGGTCTGGTATTGCATGTAGCACTGTAGTCGTGGTCCATTTTATGGTTATGGCAAGGTATGTGAATTTACAGTATTTAGTGAATCTCCTCTCAGCAGGTGAACTGAGCCAGAATTCTTCAGAAATGCAATGCAGGGCACTGTAATTGTTGATGCCACCTTTGTTTAGATATTAAAAAGTTGAGGTGTTGCTCAGCTGCTGCTACATAACAATTCTGCGGAATGAGGGAGGCGGGCACACGGAGACTAGTGGAGGCCTTCGTCCTCAGCCGTATAACATGCACTATCCCTTGCGTTTATATCTCCCAAGCTGAGAGAGAGTCCCTAGACATAATAGTTCGCGCAGCATATAAAAGAGCCCTCCACCTACCCAAAAATACCCCCACCGAAAAACTGCTCCAGCTAGAGGAACATAACGCTCTTGATGAACTGACTGAGGAGCATCTTGCAACTCACTACGAATGCCTCTCCCACAGGAAGGGCTATCCTTAGAAAACTTAAAGTTGGGTACACTACAATGGCTACCCCTGAACTTCCACTCCCTAATGAAATTGCCAACCGTATATTCATTCCTCCCCTTCCCAAAAGCATGCACCCAATGCATGACCAAGGTCAATGTGCCGCCAGAGCCAAGGCACTGCATAAACACCACTCCCCCTTGCCGGAAATGGTTCATGTGGACACAGCAGAATACCCCGCCAAGGAAGCATTTGCACTTGCGGTCATAGACAACCACGGACAACCCCTGGTGACGGCTACCTCCCTGGCAGGATACATCCTCAGCGATTCGAAGGCAGGACGATATGTTCCACCATTCCAGTGGATGATAGCCTGCGGCAAGGCGGGCGAATTATATGCTATGGTTTTACCAGAAATGCATTGGAAGCTTAAATGGTTGTTTAAACGACGTGATGTGTGGCGAGGTTGTACAAGAGGCAGTGTTGAACGACTGGCATTAGAGACCACCTTGTGAAATAAGCAGATGAGTGCAATTATTCTCTGTGATTGCAACGTAGAAAGAGAGTGATGATTTAACGCTTGATACACTCGAGTAATGGTCGTAGTTTCTGGAAAAAACATGCTGCTCGATTTTGAACAATCTCAAGGGAATTTATTAGATAAGCCTGATAGGGGGACCAGACCGGTGATGCGTATTCGAGCTGTGGCCGAACGAATGTTTGATAGGCAAGCTTACGGGTTGTGGTTGGAGTTCCGTGGAGATTACGTTTCAGGTAGCCTAATGAGCGTGATGCTGTAGCAGTTACTTTCTGTTTGTGAGTAGACCAGCAGAGGTTACTTGTAAAATGAACACCAAGGTATATGTATGAACAGGCATGAGACACTAAAGAATTGTTGAGTAACTGTAAGAAGTTATATTTTTTTTTGGCTGAATGTCATTACCTTACATTTATCGGTGTTAAGTAACATTTTCCATGATGTGCACCAAGTGGTTACGTGGTCGAGGTCCTTTTGAAGTGTTGTGTGATCTGCAGATGAGCTTAATTTGCGGTAAATAATGCAGTCGTCTCCGAACAAACGAATGGATGATTTAATGTTAGATGGCAGGCCATTAATGTAAATAAGGAACAGCAACGGGCCCAAGACGCTACTTTAAGGTACACCAGATAGTACATCGCTAAGTGGAGATGAGTGACCATTAACAAATGTGAACTGCCTGCGAGATGACAAAAAATTTCTTATCCATGAGATTGTTAATGAGTCTGGGTTAAGGGAATTCATTTTAGCGATTAAACGTGATTGTGCAACGCGATCAAATGCTTTTGAAAAGTCTAAGAATATGCAGTCTTTTTGAAAGTTCTCATCCATATTTTGTAATAGTTCGTTAGTTAATTCCAGTAGTTGAGTGTCACATGAGGAGCCTTTCCTGAACTACGTGCTGGTTAGTAAAAAAGAAATTATTGATATCTAGATGCTTCGCAACGCCTGATATGATGTGTTCCAGAATCTTACACGGGATGGATGTCAGTGATATTGGGCGATAATTACAGGGATTTGTTTTATCACCTGATTTGATGATATGGATGATTTTTCCAATTTTCCAGTCTTCTGGAATATCTCCAGTGGTTAGACTGACGAAAGATATGACAGAGAATATTGCTTGAATGCTTAACAGAGTTTTTGAGGATTTTCGAACTGACATCATCGACACCGGCGGAAGTCGATATCTTGAGGTTGTTAATAAGATTTTCAATGCCGGTGACACTAACTACTATGGGGCTCATGTATTGGTAATCTATATCAGGTAATGATGCAATAGTGGAATGGTCTTCCTGCGTGGACACTGAAGCTAAATAGTCATTCAAAATATGCGGGCAATTTTCTTCGACTGATTGCAGCACCAGAGTCGTCAAACAAGGAAATCAGAGGCGCAGTATCAGTAGGTGATATTTCTTTCCAGAAATATTTGGGATTGTGCGTCATAAGCGTTTGAAGGTCATGAGAATGGTATTTAAACTTGGCTTTGCGGATGGCACTGCAATATTCTTTATTGGCAGTTTTGTGTTTCTGTCATGAAGATGGTGTGCCAAGTCGTTTAGCAGCTTTGAAAAGTCGCTTTTTCTTGTTTTTCAGTGCATGCAACATTCGGTTAAACCATGGTTTAGACGAGTTCACGCGAAATGAATGTAGTGGAACAGGAAGGTGCATTAATTCCTGCAAGCGGTGCTTAAACGAGCCAGTTGTCATTGACTGAACGCTGAACAAACGTCGAAAGGTATGAGTCGGAAAAACGTTGCAAGCCGAGGTTTATTGCACTGAAGTCAGCACGGTTATAGTTAAACATACGTTTGTGCATTAGTGCACGTGTGCATGAGAACATGGAAATCGTGAAATGAAGCAGCAAATGATCGCTAAATCCCTCAGAATAGGAAATAGCGCTAAAACTGTCTGGGACTGTTGCAAAAACGAGATCGAGCGTGTCGTTCTCCCGGGTAGGCTTATCCACCAGTCGAACCAATTAATTGAAGAAAATTATTACCGTCACGCGTTCGCGAACTTGCGCTATGCCAATCAATTTCGGAGTAGTTGAAGTCGCCAACTAGGCATATATTTGCTTTTGGAAATTTAGCTTTTATTTCAGCGAGGTTATCGTGTAAATTGGAGGTGAAGGATTTGGGACTATCAGGCGGTCTATAACAGACTCCGAAAAGGTGTTTGGAAGATGGTGATGTGATGCAAACCCACATAATTTCTAATTTGCTAGAAATATCAATGTGAAAAGAAGTTATATGCCTCTTCACTGCAATCAGCACCCCACCACCCCTTTTGTCACCCCTATCGTTTTGATAGATAGTGAAGTTGTTCAGATTGGGCAAGGCTTCGACGTTCCTAACTTCTTGATGCAGCCACGTTTCGGTTAGTATTAAAATCTCTGATCCATAACTGTCCAGATGAGAACAAAGCTTGATGCGTTTAGGAAGGATGCTGCATATGTTAGTGGAGCATAAAGAGAGCTGTGAGTGTGCAGTGGTATTATGATAAGGCATCCACTTCTGTTTCCTGATGACACGTGTTGCCAAGCCACATATTTCTTATGCTGAGGACAACGTTACGACGTTGTTTGCGGCATCGTACTCGTACACGCTGTCATTTAGTTTTAGCTTATCAAAATTAAGCTTGTACGGAACCTTTTCTGATTTGGCGAATTCTAGCAGCTTTTTACTAGCCAGGCGCGCCTGGAAGGAAAGATCTTCGCGCACTGCGTAATCAGTTCCTTTCAGCTTGGTACCGTTCGCAATGATCTGTTGCTTGTCTTTAAAGAACGAGAATTTGACCATCACTGGCCTGCATTTATTCCTATCGTATTTACCAATTCGGCGTGCCCGTTCTATTTGGGATGAATCAATTGTATTATCAAATTTATCTTTGCATAGGTCAATGACTTTAGTTTCAGAGTTTGCCCATGCCTCAGAAATATCATCGGTTATGCCGAAAAAAAGCAAGTTATTTTGTCGAAGCCTGTTTTCCGCATCATTATAACGCGATTCAATTTTCCTGAGCTGATCAGAGATGCCGCTGGAAACCGCGCCAGGTGACTCCGCTGACAATGAAGGATGGCTGTTTTTAGGTCTGAAACATCGACTTCAACGGCGCGAAGCCTAGAAGACAATGGCTTCAGTTCAATATCTACTGACGCTTGCTACAGCTTCAAATCTTTGAAATCATTGCGAATTGCATCTTGAGCTGATTCAGTCCTTTGTACAGTTTCCAGCACAGTAGCCAGTACTTCATCAGGATTGGGTCCGGGGTTAGTTTCTATGTCTCCTGAAAGAATTAGGAGAAGGCTACTTAAACAATGGCACAGACTTTCTGCACATGTTTCCAAGACAAATAACCACTCTTTGGGGCATGACTCCAACAACAGGCAGCGATTCTTGCTTTTTAGGCAAGCACAATGATCAAGGTAACTGACCTGGAACAGTATGAAGAGTAAGCGCTTCATTCCAAAAGCTGTGTCGTACCCCCAACCTTATCCCTAACCCCTGCCCTCTTAGTACTGTGACAAATGAAAGTTTGTTCCTCCTCCTAGATTGCAGTTTTATCATATGGAATTTTGAGGAGTGCCAGCTCTGCTAGCTAAGGGGTTACCTCTGCGGATGTTAGCTGTGTGTTGGATAATTACCGGTTGATAGTTTGGCTCACTGCCACACCCTTCTAAGCAGCTGCAGCATTCATCACACAGCTAGTCTCATCAGGCCTTTGTAAGACTGCTCTTCCCGGGATCATTTGCACTTTTATGCTTGAGTTACTGCAGCCTGCAGGAACTGACAGGCCTGATTGTGGAGCAAGGGGAATGTGTGACCGGGAGGGCTGCAATGAACCGCTTTTGCAGCATTTCCTTAGCTTTTTCGTCCACAACATGGCCTGTGGTAGTGCCATGAGTGGAGTTGCTGCAGCATGGTTGTGCACTGTGTGTGTGTGCAGTTTAAGGACATCAACCGGGCGCACTCGATCCTCACGGACCTGACCAAGCGCAACATCTATGACAACTATGGCTCCCTGGGTCTGTACGTGGCTGAGCAGTTTGGCGAGGAAAACGTCAACACCTACTTCGTGCTCACCAGTGGCTGGTGCAAGGTGAGTGCATTGTGTGCTTGTGGAGGAATAGCCCACTGCTTGACTATCTGCCGAAGTACAGACTATTTACTACATCTACCACAACTGCTGGCAGTGTGCCAGTCAGTAGTTACGGTAGGAACAATTGTAAACAAGTTGTTCATTGGCACCGGTAAATCTAGTCCTTAGCCGCCGCGGTGTTTCAGTGATTGTGGTGCTTGGCTGCTGGCCTGAAAGACTCAGGTTTGCTCCCAGCCGTGCGGTCACATTTCAGTGGAGGCGAAATGCTAGAGGCTCATGTGCTGTGCGATGTCAGTGCATGTTAAAGGGGTGGAGACATCAAATTTTTTGCTGGCCCCTTCTTTGTTTCAACCATTCCGTACTGCCCCAGGACGCATGATACGCGCTCCGCGATTCATATATACGCGGTGAATAATTTATTATTGCATTACTTATACTGAGGAATTTCTGCTGAGGAATTTCTGTGTCGGTTTCTGAGTGCCGAGGTATGCTGTGACGTCATGATCAGGGAAGAGCAACAACCCTGGTCACGTGGGCCCCAGAAGTTGTGACGCACGGATTGCTGCGTCGTCTGCTGTCTTACACATGCTGCATAGCGGATTTAAAAGTGCCGGCAAACTTGGTCGGTACTGCGATATGCTGAGAAAAGCCAAGCGAGCAAGGGACGACACAAGAGTTCTGAAACCATGCAGCTCTCTCCGGTCAATCGACTTTTGTTTACATAGAAGCAATTAATTGCGTGTTCGTTCATCATGATTTGCGAGCTGCATATACTTAGGTATAATCTCTTCTCTTTTGCGCCGGTTGTGCGTTTGCTTGTTTATGCAGTGCAATAACTCTGTAAGAATCGCCGAAGAATGCGAGCGCCAGCCTGGAGAATGCTTCATAGCGATGTTGTTGACACCACTTACCACCGGAGTTTCTCGGTTGTTGTAACTGCTTGTTCTGAAGTGTACAGTACTCGGATTCAAATGCGATCATTAATTAAGATAGCATAATCTGTTGTCTGCAGCATTGGTCTGCAGACTGGGTCACATTGCCTAGCAGTGGCGCTTCGCGCTCGAATTATTTGCATCCTAAGATGTCAGTAATACTCGGTTTCAGGTCATTGCTATCAAAACTATGCTCGATAGCCATTTGTATTCACTAAAACTTGCAAACTCACTCTCCACAGTCGCCGCCATTGCACATACGAACCCCGCGGACTCGCTAGGCCTATTCGTACCGCTGGTTAGTGTCGAAGGGTGAACATATGAAGTGTAGTCGCTCGTTTCGGTTAGGTTATTCATACCGCTGGTCAGTGTTGAAGGGTGAACATATGAGACGTAGTCGCTCGTTTCGCTTTTTCGTGGTACGGAGGTGTAGGAAGTCTCATTGACGTGAAGGTTTCACTCGGCCGACTATGCTGGTGCCGGCTGGCGCATCAGCAAAGGCATATTTGCTGATCAACACATCAACTGCCAAGTCACCGACGCAGCTTCTGGCCAATGTTGTGCGTCGCTGTTCATAGTACATCACGTTACTGTGCTGTGATGTCACTAGTATTCACTGATATCGTTCCCATGGCTTTACGTCAGCAGCGGCCACACTAGCGATAGGTCTCGATCATGAGAAAGAGCATTTAAGGAGTAGTTGGAGCTGAATTAAAATATATTTTATGCGTCGGTCGCATCCAATACTTGGCCTTGGGTGACCTTACATACAGAGGAAGCGGACAACAAGCTTTTTATAGCCTTAAAAATTGGTGTCTCAACCCTTTTAAAGAACTCCAGGTGGTCTGAATTATCTGGAGCCCTCCACTACGGTGTCCCTCATAGCACTTGGAACGTTAAACACCATAAAGCCAATTGTAGCTCTTAGGGGACACCCGAATGAAAGCATGGATGATTCCTGTAGAGTGAGTGCGAGGTAGTGAATCATGTCTTTCCTTTTGTTCTGCTAGTCTGTTGATGACAAAGCCCGAAACCTGTTGATGACAGTCTTTCGGAGCTCTGTATATAGGGCAAAAGGGGTGGCCAGGTGAACACTGTAATTCCCTAAAAGATCGTGACTGGAATCTTCCTGAGAATTGCTGCGAACGCAGTGAAAAGGAGGAGCAAAAGAAGAAAAAGAAAAAGTACACACCGTTTTTTTCTTAAACCACCATACTTTTCAGATGTCGCGATCAGTACATGAGATTATGGAGGCATATCATATAAGGAAAGGTCTTTTTGCTGAATTGATCCTTACATCTTTTTTTCCCTTTGACTTGGGTTTCTGAGGAAAGGGGTCTGCTTGTTAATGTTTTTTTCGAAGTGACCTGCATAAATTACTTGTTTGAGCAATAAACCCCAGTTGCGAGTTAGCGCTTGTCTCCGTCGCTTTTGCGCTATTTTGTCATGCTGAAAGCCTGAAACTGTGGCTGAAGTAATTGTGTAAAAGGTTTTCTTTTTTTTTTCTTCAATCTTAGTGAGTCATAATGTAATATTGAGTGCATCTACTTGCTGTAACAGCGATCATTTAAAATGTGTGGCAGTGTGTGCACATAACGCGCCACCCTGGAGCGACTTGCAAATCCTGTAGCCCTACAAAAGAGCTGTTCAGGAACAAGGCATTTGCTTTGTTTGCAGCTCCACTGGAGCTCTTTTATACTACTTTCTAGTAGAATAATCAGATGGCTGTTTTTTTCCTTAGTTGATGTCCTCGTGACACGAAAATAAAAACATTGGACCTTCACTCTTTATGGGGGGACGTGGGTGTTTAGGGCCTAAAAATTATGCAAAAATAATTTTTCAGTTTTGTTTTGTTTGGACACTCTATGTACCTTTCCATTAACAGCCGAGAATAGATTTTTAGAAGACTTCCCAAATGTGTTGACTTGGTGCAACGGCTCGCGAAAATGCATCAAAATGTACATATTCTGCATGCATGCCCATTTAAAATCAGGCGTTGTAATGCGATCGGTTTAGTATTGTCCAAAAACGCAGCTCATTGGCTATCTTTCCGGCTAAGACCTTTGCCACTTCAAAAAAAAAAAAGCTGCAATAAATTGGCTACAAATGGCAAAACTTAACAGCACAAGGAAATCCATCACCTAGCCAACACATTGGCGTGCCTTCCAACGTAGCACGCAGCCACTGACGGTTGCAGCTTTCATCGCCAGTGCATACCATGAAAAACTTGAGAAAAATGGCTGCCAGACTAGAGACCAATGCAACCGAAACAAGAGGCATAGACCAACAGGCGTGTAGGTTCACTGATCGTATCTTATCTGTGATTAGCCAAATAGTTGGAAGGACTTCCTGTTGGCAGCATGCCGAAAGCAAGAAATGTGGTGTAGATTAGTTGTCTAGTGCCGTTCTCGGGCGGTTGCTACCAAATTGTCATGAGTATTTTGCAGTGAATGTTTCATTTAGTGGGAGCTGCCTAATCAAGATTTCATTCATCAAAGCAAGTTTCTTTCACTTTCACAGAGGTGAGCCGGTTAAGTGTTGCTAAATATATGCTAAAATCGGCGAAGAACATGTGGTGCAGAAACTTTACTCTAAAGATATTCCCCTATAATACAAAGATTGCAAACTTTCCCCTGGCAGTGCAGCAGCCCTGAATGAATGAATGAATGCTACAACTGGCGTATTGAAACACATGCACAAGAAAAATGCGACAGCCCCGCACTGGCCGATGAAGTCGACTGGCGTCGGTCGAGTCGAGGAGTCAGCAGAGTCAGTGAAGGAATGACAAAGGCATAAAGGAAAATGAAGGAGAGAGAGGAGAAAACTCAGCGGAAATGCGCCATTGGTGCTAGTTGTGTCAGTTGTCGGGCGCCGCAGGTGCAACCATCGCCTGGCTTTTTCCAGTTCTCTCATCTCCCTCACCAGTGAGGAGGCATTGCCCTCACTTACGTTCAGTTTTCTTTCTTTCCCGAGGAGGCATGGCTTGCAAACGTCGCCTCCGTGCCGTGCGTTGTGCGACCGGAGATGCGATTTCCTTTGGGGGAAAGCACACCTTCCAGGGGCCTGGCGTGGCATTTGAAATATCGAACGGCCAGCGAAACTGGAGTTTGATATACTGCGCAACTGTCCCATACTTTTACGTAGTATTTTCAAGGGGATAATCTTTGTGTTCGTCAAAGGTTTTAGGGGAACCCCCAAGGTGGAGTAGATTTGTAATAAGGGAGTAATTACTCAATCTTGGTGTTTGAAATAGCCAATAATTCAAAATATGCAGGTTCAACTGTATTCGGGATGCACATTTTTTTTTGGTAATTGTGAGATTATTATTTTCCTTAGTTCCTTCGGTAGGTCCTCTTTCTGATTCTGCTCTAATGGCTTCATTCCTAGCGTTTCGAATACATTCCTTCCAGTTCATGTTGTCTACATCCTCTCAATTTGCGCGATAAGGTGGGCCTCCATTAGTTTCTCGAAAGTGTTTTGTAAGCCTAGTGCTAAAAGCTTTGCTCTTGATGTACTTGTAGGTAGACCTAGCGCCTGTTTATGATTTCCTGTTGAGGACATTGACCTTTCTCTCTCGCTTGGTTTTAGCAACATGTATGGCATGCGCACGTGATTCTAGTGATAATAAATGCCTGCATGGTCTTAACAGATTCTTTTTCCTTCATCCCATGTTTCCTGTTCATGATGTGCTTTATCAATCGTAATACCTGATTTGTGTTGTCAGTAAGCTTTTTGAGTTGCCACGAGGTGTCCAGCATCCGCTTGGATGTGCGTGCCCAGTATCTTAACTGTGTTGGCAACTGTTACGTGTTCTCCCTCGATTTGTATGAGAATATTGGCTTCGTCTTCCGGCTTGCGTTTTCTCTTTCTAGTAAGTATTAATTTGGATTTTTGTGACGGGCACTAGAGTCCATATGTGCCTGCGTATTGCTGAACCGTGTCAGCTGCTTGTTGTAAAGTTGCTTGGATCTCTCCGTCGGACCCGGTACTCGTCCAGATTGTGATGGCGTCGGCGTAGAGTTAGTGCCTAACAGACTCTATTCGTGATAACTTAACTGGTAAGTCCCTCATCGCTGTATTAAATAGGATGGGCGACAGTACCACCCGTTGCAATGTGCCCCTGCTGCCTAGCTGGATCTGTTCTGACCTGATTTCCCCTATAGTCACATTTGCTTTCTTATCACTACAAAAGTCTTCAATGTAGTCATATATTCTTCTGCCGCAATTTGTGCTTTCTAATTTCTGCAGTATGGCTTCATGTTTGACATTATCAAATGCTCCCTTAAGGTCTAATGCTAATATTGCCGTGATTGTTCTCCTGTTAGCTTTTGCAAGTATTTCTTCCTTAAGCTGTATTAATACATCCTGTGTGGATTAGTGCAGTCGATATCCAAACATGTCTGAAAACATGGCGCCTTCTTCCACATGTCTTTGCAGTCTTTTCAGGACGACGTGTTGCATTAACATTCCCTCGCATGATGTTACTGATATTGGCCCAAGGTTTGAAATTCCAGGTTCCTTTCCGGGCTTTGGTATGAGCCTGACTTCTGTGTCCTTCCATGCTTGTAGGATCGCACCTTATTTATTAAAGTATGGAGTGAGCTCGGTTATTGATTATTCATCGTGATTGGTTTGGGCCTTGTTGGTTATTCTATCGTTTCCTAGGGTCGTGTTTTTTTGCAGGTTAACTGGGGCCACTCAGACTTCCTCTTCCGTTATGTCAGAGTCCAGATCCTCATTTTTGGCCCGTCTATACGGTGGTTGGTCTTGGTTCTCTGCTCTGATTATATATTTTTCTTTTAATTGTTTGATTAGGTCCCCTTCCTTTCTCTTGATATCCTGTGTGATTTTTTTAGTTTTGCACTGTTCGCTCCTGCTGTGATGTGGGTCTATCATGTAGTTAAGCAGATTCCATGTTCTGGACATCCCGGGGTCGCCTTGCATGCTGTAGCGTACCTGGTGCCAGTTTTGTTTGCACAACTCTGCGGCATACTCCTCTGCCTACTGGGTTAGCGTCGCTATTCTGGTTTTTAGCTTTCTATTGTGCTTTTGCCTTTCCACCTCCTAAGGAATTCTTTTCCTCGCCTCCCACAGATGCAGCAGGGGTATATCTACTGCCGGGTTTTCAGTGCTTGTCTGTACCTCCTTTGTGAATTCTTCTATGTCCGCTTTAAGTTTTTTGGACCATCCTTAAGTTTCTCTAATTTTCTCACCTTCTCTGTTCCGTCTGAGTTCCCTTACCGCATCTCAATCCATAATTTTAACCTCCTTGACCTTCCTTCTGAATTTATTATTTTGAATTTATTATTTCTGATAAGTTATGGTCGCTTCCTAGGTTCTCTTGTGTTTGTCCATTCTGCGTTCCTAATTTTTCTGACAATTGTTAGATCAAGGGTTGTGTCCTTTGTTACACTATTGCCTGTTCTTGTAGGCCGCGTGGGGTCCGTGATAAGTGTAAGGTCTTCCCTTAACATGATCTGTATTTCCTTCTTGGGCGTAGCCTCATTCTTGGGCGTAACCTCATGCTGGGCTACCCTCAATATTACCAACTTATTACTTCCTGCCTTATTTATTGCCTGCCTTACCACGTCCTCAATTCTTAGCCCCTTCTCCTTTGGTTTACAATATGAACGTGCTTTTGCTCATTCTGTTTAGTGGGACAGTTTCTGTCAGCACGTAATCTGCCCTCTGTTCCTCAATCTCGTGTTGCACAGCAATTATGTCTTTCCTAATTAGTGTACACATCCTCTTGCCTTTCTGATTCGTCTGTGTAGCATAACCTATTAGTCTCGCTATTGAGTTGGCTTCCTGAAGTGCCAAGATATCTGGCTTATTCTCTCTCATATTAATATACTGGCATAAGTTGCCCTGCTTCCTACCTTCTACAATTCCATTGCCATATATTTAGATGTTTGTCACACCTATTCTTGAGTTTGCTATCCATGATAGGATATTTCACTTCCCGTGTCTGGGACACCTCCCTGGTCAATTTCCCCTACTCCGGGCCTTATGTATGGTTTATCCTTTCTATATGTCTTGGCACAGGTTTGTGATAGTTGTGATTCGCTGCAAGCCATCTGCAGTGCAGTAAGTTGGGTTTGAATTTGCACTTGGATCATGGCGATAGCTTGCAAACATTCTCTTCTACATGCTGCTACCAGCTTGCTGAGCTCTTTCCGGTTATTTTCTGTCTGAGTAGCCAGCTGTCCCAGCGCAGCGCTGAGCTCCTCACCGACTTGGCCATTTACCGGCGCGGTCTCGGAACTCTGCTGTATTCCAGTGTTCGATTTTTTTTCTTTTCTCGCACAGGTTTTGCTTTTGAGCACTTCCATTTCTAGCCTGTTTCTCTGATTTTCCTGACTTAATTTTTCTATTTCTGCCTTACAAATTTGGCAGCCTCCATAGTTTGATTGAGCAATGGGAGCTTTAAGATGTTCTGCCCAGCTTACATGGCTGTTTTGGCCCAAGGACATCTGCTTCTTTGCCACGCTCTTGTTCAGAGCCTGCTTCCCGAGCATCCCTTGATTTGGACAGGCTGCTGCTTGGCCTCGTTTCCTCTTTGTGTAGTCTCGAGAATGACTGGGATCTTGAGCTTGACTTGTTATGTTGGTTTTCCTCCCTTGTTGATTTCTTGCTCCATTTCGTATTGGCATTGTTTGATTATATATATGGCATGAGAAATTTCTGTGCACTCCCTGGACTCCGTCTTGTGTTCTCCGTGGCAGATCGCGCATTTGGGTGTACACTTGGCAGCAGTTCTGCCAGCATGGCAGGTGATGGCAGAAAGTTAGGTGGGCGGATGAGATTAAGAAGTTTGCAGGGGCACGGTAGGTGCAGCGGGCAAAGGACAGGGTTAATTGGAGAGACGGAGAGGCCTTTGCCTTGCAGTGGGTGTAGTCAGGCTGATGATGATGATGGTGCTTGGTCTAGTGCTTGGGAAATGAGTCTCTGACTCCACCTTGAGTCGACAAAAATACTTTGCACTGTGGCACTCTTTGGTCAAGCTGCACTTGCACCATTGAAATCCACCACTGTTGTGTTGAGGTGCCTGCCATGATAAAAAAACCGATTGCCAGTGCTTGACCATGAAGCAACCTGTTTGTGTGTTCTCGCAGGCACTGTTTGTGTTCTGCGGGCTGATAACAGGCTGCTACCTGTGCTGCTGCTTCTGCTGCTGCTGCAACTTCTGCTGCGGCAAGTGTCGGCCCAAGCCCCCGGAGGAGGCCGGTGACTACGCCAATTTGCATGTGAGTCTTTGGTAGGAGGTCTGTTGGGCCAGGTCTGTTGACACTTCCTTTTCTGGGAAGCCATGTGGGTGACAGAGCGGCCACAAGGTATGATGCTTACTGGCCCTCTTGCAAAGTGGTGCTGGCACCTCTGGGCAACTGCAGCAGTCCCACTGAGGCAGACCATCTGTTGCAGAGTGTAATGGGTCAAGTGAGCATGTTTGATGGAAGTTGGAGGCATTACTTTCAGGTCACTTTCTGTGCTGGATAGATGCAGATGTCTGCTCGCTGGAGTGAAGGGTGTGCACAGTTGGCGTGGAAATGCAGGGTCAGAAATACCCAGACGGTGTCATTGGAACATGAGCATCTTACTGCTCATTGCAGTAGGGCGCGGTAGGCTTGGAAACTCAAATTTTAAAGCATAGTGTGGCAGTGGTAGATGCAGCTAGAAATCCTTTTAGGAGAACTCATTTAAAGAGGTTTTTCACAAATGGTGCATGTTTTGTGTGCTTACGTCGTTCTCTTCGGACCACAATGAAAGTACCTTCGTGGCATTCTTTCTGGTGTGCCAAATCACAGCTAGACATTGTGCAGTCATGTCTTCAGTGCCGCTGCCAGATAAATGCTTGGCTAACCAGCTTTGCTTCGTGGGTGCCGTATATCTCTCTCTGTGTGTGCGTGCATGTGTGCGCACTTTGCTCTGGGTGGCAGTGTGTTCACAGCTTTGCTCTTTGTGGTAGAGCGTGTTTACAGCTTTGCTCTGTGTGGTAGAGTAGAGGCATCTTGTAGGTTACATAATAATAATGTATAAATATGTCTTAAATGTAGGACTATAGCTCATGCCCTGTCTATGCCTTTTCTCTGTAGAATGTGCTGCATATGTGCTGCATGGTGCCTGCCAGAACTAAATACCACTGTTGGCACGTTCCATTATTGACATTTTTTTTTTTTCTCAAGGAACTGCCTTTGGCCTTTCAGTTTAATATTTCATTTCCTGTTCTCATTTCTGAACTTTTGTAATCGTGAATGCCGAGTTTGTCACACTAGCTCAGTGTCTGCAGCACATGGATGCTGCACACAAGTGCAATCCTGCCCTCAACAGCCACATTCTGTTAAAATGGGGATGTGGTACTCATTAAAGAACACCGGTTAGTCAAAAAAAGTCTTGAGTGTAGTTGTGATGTGCCTAATAGGTAATGGTTAACAATCACAGATTAGGCATTTTTCGTGCAGTTTTGTGTTAGCAGCCAAATTCTCATCTTTTTATGCAGTTGTCGTTGTGGACATCAGTAGGAAAGATGGGAAAATGCCTGATGTACCTTATTTGCACAAATATAACATGAGGGGGCGTTTGAGACCTCAGGAAAACTTTCGAAGAAATGTTACAATAACAAAATCCCAAACCATTCAGGCCAACCATGCTGAAGAACAATAAGCTACAGTGCAGGTTTTTACCGGAAAAAGGTTGGAGTTAGCAAACATGCCAGGACTTAGTAAAGAGTCGCCAGTCCTAGCTGTTCAGCAGCAACTGGATCTGAAAACTGCTCAAGAATTGAAATTCAGTGACAGAGACCTCGCGCACTTTCTAAGCGAGAGAAACAAGGTGAATATTTTGTGTCGTGTCTTTCATTACTTTCAAATATTTGTCTATCACAATCAGCTCTATTGATGCAGAAGGATCCATCACTCATGATGATCTGGTTATGAAACAAGTGGCATTCTTTAAGTGAAGATAACAAGAAAACATTACTTGGTGCAGAGTTACAACAGCCACCTTCAATTTTAGAGGAGGGACCTCTGCAACATGAAAGGCTTGTGCTCAAAATATAAGCTTGCATGTTTTTTTCATGCGTCTTATGCTTCCTTTGGAATTTATTGGATTCTTTATTCTGCATCTGCAGAATATACACCTTTTCACTGCAGAAAGCTAGGGGCCTCAGTTATGTTGTTTTGGCAAGTAAGGATCCATTGGCAAATGAGGCCTAGGAATGTAATGCTAATACATACTCTGAATGTTTCAAGAACATGCACAGTTACCCTTTCAACTGTGCTCAGCCTGCTGCAGATATGTATGGTAGGCATGAAAGTGTCGTAAAAACTAAACTGCACCGCAAAATCGGATTGAAGAATTGCGGTTTTGTTAGAAAACCAAGAAAGCCATTGGGCATTTTGTTGCAGTATGCATTTTATCAAACTGAGGCTTGTCATAGTACCAAAGTTTGTTGAATGTGGAGAGAATGCCCATATTCTGGGAATTTAACCGATGATGGATATGTACTGTTAACTGTGCATTTCATGGAGCACAGAACTTTGCATGGTTGCTTTTAGCTTTGATTTTGTTACTAGTAGCATTGCAGTGTTGTCCAGCCATCTTCAATGTTTCACTGTAGTAAGTAATTTTCTTGTTATCAATGCCAAGTTTGGCAGTCTCAAAAGAAAGTGGTCTCCCGACAAGGTATTCAGTGATGTGGCATGAAATTGGTGTTGACAAGAGGCCTGCTTGCTTAGAGGAACTTCAGTCGGGTAACATATGTCAAGAACAATAGCAAAGCTCATGATGTGATGCATGCTGATAGCCTTTGTGTGTGGCTACTGCACATGCCTGCCTTACAGCTCAACTAACTGCTTTCCTCTGAGCGTTGGCCTCCTTTTTTTTTTGCTTTTCAACCCTTGCATGTGTGGTGCATGATGTTCCTGACCTGCTGCCCTTGTGTCCTGCATGTGTTGTCGGCCCAGGAAGGGCAGAGTGAAGCTGTGAAGCCTAGCAGCACACCCAAGGTGAGAGGCTGGCCATAGCTGTCCAGTGCAGTGCTGCTGGAATTGCATCCACTTTGAATTGCGGTCGTGCCAAAAACCAGACGGTGCCCATGGTGATTAGATAATTCCTAATAGTGGTGCTATGTAAAGCAATCTGTAGTAGAAAATGCACAGAAGGAACCTCTGGAAACTGTAGCAGACCATCCCAGCATGTTTCCCACTCCTTGCGTTTTGCTATGGGGAACGTTCAGAAATGTAGAAAATCAGGAGGCTTGACTGGTCTCAAAGGCGATGCGTTGGCCAAGACAGTTTCAGCCATACATAGATAGCGAAAGCTCCTGGGATGTGCTTTGAGTTCATACCGTATAAGCCTTAAAAAAAGTTGTTCTTGTAATATATGATTATTTACCCTAAAGGGTCACTGACCAGGGTCTGGGCATTTTAAACAAACAAGCTTAGTGCTTAGATAAGGCAAGATACTAGAACCATGCGTGCCCCAAAAAGCAGTAAAAATTCAAATCAAAGCCCTTTCGCACTCTCCTTCGGGAAGCTAACCTGCATATCCCCTTTGTTGGCATTTAAGCTTTGAAGATGTCATCTGCATATCCCCTTTGTTGGCATTTAAGCTTTGAAGATGTCATCTTCGCAAAAGGCACTCCATTGGTCTATCGTTCTGACTGACGTGTGAAGGGTAGGCTGCGTCGCGTCATATGCTCTTCGCGTGCGCGCTTTTCCATCGTGCTTTTCGTTTTTTGCACATACATACTAGCACACATAAAAAAGGTTTTTAATGTTTTGCTCCTATTCAGGTACACTTCAGCACGTTCTCTGTGCCATGTCTTACAGCATTCCTGCTTCATACACACACTGCTTTTCTCTGCTCCCTTGAACGCCATAAACTTAGATACAGAGAAAAGACAAATGCGCTGAAGAAACACACGCACACGTGCTCAGGCTTGCTTTCCAAGAAATGTTGGGACGGTTCCCGGGTCTGTGCCTCACCGTGCGTTTCGAAAAAAAGGGACTTCCGCCTCTCTGATTGTAAAAGGGTGGGGAAGTGGCACGGAAACAAACAGCATGAAAAGGATGCTTGCTAACTAGGGATGACACTGACAGAAACAGAAATATGAAAGGATGCACTCGCTAACATGTTGAGGTGGTTGAGCTGATTGAGTCTCCAGATCGTTCGGTGTGTGCAGAAAATTCAACACCCATTCAGGAAGGACAGGAAAGCTGGTGAAGGAGGTGGAAAAAAATATCCTGAAATATCCTGGGTAGGAAAAGGCAAGAGAACAATACTCTCTAAGGTGGGGCTGTATACCTCACAACTATAGGGGCAGAAAATATTTTTAACCAGAGGGTGGTCAGTGGGCCTTTAGAATCGACATTGTCATATCTGTGGGGTCAGGTATTTGATACAATCATATTGATAGGTGACGTAAAGCACGAGTAACGAATGCGGTGGGTGTGTCAGTGTTTTAGTGGTCATGCGACGTGGGCTGCATGACATCGCTTTTGTAATGGAGGTTTTCAGTGCTGCTGGGCAAGAGCAAGGAATATGCAAGTAATATGTGACCTGCTTGTCCAGGAGGAATACAGCAGTGAGGAAGGCCAGAGCCCTGTGACCACGCAGCCAATGGCAAGCGCCAAGATGGATGCCCCAGGGTCTGTGCCCCTGGCCATGCCTCCGCCACCGGGTGCGGACAACCCCAGCGAGACAACCAACCTGAGCACTAGCCAGCACAACACCTATATGACACAGCCGCAGGAAGCCACCGCCATTCCCATGCCTGCCAGCAGCCTGCAGTAGGCACGCCCATCTCCGTTCCAAAGAGACTCCAAGGCTGTGCTTGTGTCTCCCTTATTATTGTTTGTTTTTTTACCTGTCCATGAGAACACCTCCTAGGGCTCTTGTCATGTGAGCCAGTGGTGCGCACACATACTGACTATCTTATAGGGCATGCTTGTTAGCCGACTGGCATGGCTTTGTGGAAATGGGGGAACACTGTTGTGCATGATATGTTTGTACAGTTGGCTTGCCTGTTTTCTTTTTTCTTCATCTTCTTGAAGAAACCGACGTGAACTTTGCACATGCAATGCCAGTTGTTACTACAGTCGTCTTTCCAGTTTTCCCTGCAAGTTGATTTGATCAAAGGAGGCCTGTGCCTGTTTCTCTTGTCCAATTACTAATACAGTACGTGGTTGTTATCCTTGTTTTAATTGTAAAAAATAGTTTCTCATGATAGCGAGTCGGCAATCTGAGTTAATTTTCTGGCCATTACTTGGCCAATGCATGAATGTCAGAGCAGCTGTCTTTCACAGTGCTTGCTAGCCTGCACACCAGTGGTGTGCATGGAGTCTCCTCCTACAAACCTGTGCACCATGCGTGAAAGCACGCGTTGATCTTTTGCCTCTCGGCTTGTAGCCTGTGTGTTTGCAGTTTCTCACAAAAGGTGGTGTGGATCCCACTGTCGTGCTCTCTGGGGACTTGCTGGCAGTCGTCTAGTATTGTTTATCTGTGAGCTCCCTCTGTAGCCTAGCAGTGAAGCCATGAATGTTGGAAGTGAACCAGTATGCCAAGTCAGCTGTGAAAAACAGCATTCCGTATCCTGCCCTTGCAGAAAACTCTGTGGCCACAATGTGTAGTGTAACAGATGACTACTATAATGTGAACAGCATTGGGTGTTTTGGGGCCATTTTGTTAAACTGCTTGTGTAAACTAGCATGATTGAAATTTCTGCTCACTGGTGCATACTTCACGGCAAAATCGGACCCAAAGCTGTGGACATTGCAACACTATTTGGGATGAGGTGCCTGTGAGGTGCATATGTCACTAGTCATGTGAAGGCACTGGCTAACCAGAAGGGCATCAGCAGAGTGCTAGTGGACTGAAGGCTCATTCCAAGCTGCTCCATCTGACTCTGCACCTCTGCATTAGTGGCAGCTAAGCTGCCACCAGCTGCTGGCGTGTGAATCCTGACGTCTCCTCTAGTCAGCCAAGAACAGCCTCTGCGTCCATGCTGTGCCATGCTGATGCTTTCTGTTCCCGATGCTGAATGCCGGCATGGCATTGCTGCACATTCCATTTGGTTCAGCACATGGGCCTGTGCCTGGTATCTGTGCTGCTGAATATGCTTCCTTGGCAACCACTGGGTAACTGTTGTAGGTGCTTTTGTTTGAGCCTTCAGGTGGCATGCTGGCTTGCCTCTGATCTTGACTGCACAACCTTCCTTGTGTGCATAAACCACCGTTGCTATACAGGTACGGTGCATTTGACGTAAAGGTATTCTTTGGTTTTCTTTATGTTGTGCAAGCATAGCATCTCATGGTCAAAACTCTCGGCTGTCCTTTTGGTTGCAATGTGCACGTTTAGCATTCTAATGCTGCATGGAAATTGCTCGTAACAAAGTGACACTGATGTCTGGGACTCACGGCAGCACAACTTGGCTGCTTACCGTGCTGCTTCCGTCATGTCCAGATGCATTCTTAGCTGTTGTCGCGAACAAAGTTGGAAGGTTTCGGCAGCAAACAGAATAGAATGCATGCATTCTGTTACGTCCCACCTCTTTGTTACATTTTCGGGTGTAGTATGCATTTTGCATGATGGCACCAAGCTGTGAAAAACATGTAACCGAGCAGTTGCAATTGTGCATGCAACACGCTGGCATACAAGCGTGATGGGCTGCCGCTAGGGATGCCTGCAATGCTTTGGCACAGTGTGGCTTCTTAATGGGGCCACTTTTTCTCAAAACTGCAGTGCATGCAGCTCCAACTGCTTGCATGGCTGAGGTTCGTACGTGTGTTGGCTGAACTTGTGAAGCCTTGTTGCCTGCAAGGATCAATTGGCCTGCAGGTTGCTGTGGATGGGTCTTACAAGTTCATTGCACCATTTGCTTCTCATTGCAGTTCTGTCTGAGTAGCCAGTCTTAAAATGCAGTTACTGTGTGCTGGGGGTTTGAAATGTTTTTGGTGTGTGAAGTTGAGAGTATCAAGCAAAATTGTCAAGTGGCTACACGAGTAGCGTGTACAAATGTGATGGGGGGGACACCTACTGCGTTAAAACTCTTGGCCATAATGTCGACTGGTCAGCCACACACTGCCTGTGCCATGGCTCCAGTGCAGCGGTTTGCCAACAAGGCCACGCTGCACCAGGTTTGGGGGCACTCAAAAATGCATGAGCGCTAGACTGGTGTGGTGTTCTCGTAGTCCCATACTGCCGTGGTCTGCACCTTTCCCTCTGGAGCTGCCTTGGCATTGTTTGTGCACGTGTAGTGCAGCAGTACTTAACGACCAGTACTGTGTAGCCGATTAAAAGTACTTGGGTGCTTCCGTGTGGTGCTAGTGTCGATTTTTTTCACTTGCTCCAAAACGGAAGGCAGTGTTGATGTTAGCTATGGCGAGCAGTTTCTTCCATGGTCGCACAAGTTTAGCACAGTCCACTGGTTCGCACATTGCAGGAGCAGCTGCTTCACGACACTACTGGATGCTTCAAGGACAGCATCCTCTCCATTTGTAGCTGCTCTTGTAGAGTTTTCCCGCTTAATAAGGCAGGCATGGACAAAATGACTCCCTATTAAACACGGGCCGCAGAGTTGTAATAGTGCACCGTATTATACCAGTGTGTCTGTCGGCCTTGCTGCGTTACACTGTCCAGTGAGCTTATACAAAATCTGCAGGCATGCTTTCTGTGACCTGTCTGTTAAAAAAATCAAAATTTGCTAGATGCTGTTCAGCTGCACATTTGCAGCAAACAGTACTATTCTGGATGGCACTGTATGACCTTTCAGTTATGCTTTGGTGCATTGACAAGGGCATGATGCAGCACTGGGAGGAGAAACCACTTCACTGTGGACACGTACTACATTTTCAGCGACAGTGAAGGGAAGGCTACAGGTGCAAAGGATCCGTCATTCCACACACTGCGGTAGCTGGCGCCACCTGTGGAAGTTTCTTGGACATGCCTTCTCTACTTTCCTGCATTGAAAGTTGGCAGTTGTGTTAGAATTACGCCTTAAATAACAAACACTTGCAATGTACTGTTCGAAGATTACCTGCAAGCAGGGACTATATTCCACTGCATAGGAAGAGATGACATATCGGCACCATACTTCCTGCTGCATTGACAGAACAAGTTGTCGTGGCAGAGAGTTGGGCCATGCTTTTCCCTTGAATGTAGCACGCAATGGGCATTGTCATGAGAATGTGGAATACATACGTGAAACAACACTGACAATGCAGTAGGACTGGTAGAATGGAACTGCAGTCTAAATTCACCTTAGTGATATCCAGTAAAAGTGTGCTAGGCTTACTGAGCCTGGTAGTGCAACTGGCCTGCTCCATACATTGCCACAAGTGAGGCTGACAAAGTGTAAGCAAGGTCACTTCGCAGTCTGCTCTCGTGTTGTGGCCTTTGTTTATGCCAGTCTTCTTTCGCAGCTATGTTGTGCAGAGGGACTGCAAATTGTACGTACAATGTAGTCAATGTGTACTGTTATACACATTGCACACTGACCCCTTATCCCATCACAATAGATACCGGAGCAGTGGCCGAGTGGTTGAACATCCGCCTCGCATGCGGGAGGTGCGGGGATCGATCCCCAGTGCCGCCGGGTACCCACCTGTGATACAATGGGTACAAGCTTTCCCCTGGTCTGGTGCTCTGCTAGAAAAAGGTGAAATGCTTGGAAAATGGGTCTTTGACCCCACCTTGAGGAATCGAAAAATACCTTGTGCCATGGCGCTCTTTGGCCATAGATGCCCTTGCGCCATAAAAGTCCATAATCATCACCCATCACAATGGCTTTGTTTGTCTGGTGGTGGTACATGCAGTGCTTGCATGCTGTTCACCAAAAATGGGCCAAGCTTACTCAAATGCTTAGCTATGCATGTTCCACTAGGCTGCATCCGGATGGTGTTCCCAAAGTTAGCCTCTTCAACCTAGTGTTGAGGTTTTGCAGTAATCAAACTTTCAGCTCTGCTCAACGCCAGGTTGTAATTCAAGCAAAACAAAGACTGTCCTGGATCGATAAGAATGCCAAAGCATCCAAAGGCAAGAAATGCGAAGCATTCGAAAAAATGTTTATGCACTTTATTTTCGTCAGTTCACATTGGCTGAAAAAGTATGAGCCACCTTCCAGGCATTTCTTTTTTTATAAATGCTGGTTAATTACAGCAAATAATTTCAAAATGAGGCAAAAGCTGCAGTTTGTGAAAGCTTTCATGGTATCGTAATGCCACAAATAATGGGCGCTGCAGTATTCTGGGACGTTGAAAATGACGGGGTCTTGACATTGCTGCCAACTGCATACTTGAGCTAGCTGCACACAAGATAATAAAGTTCCCCAGTCGCTGCATCGCAAGAAGCGGATGAAAGTAAATAGAGCATGCAATGGCCTTACAATCTCAAATGCATGCTGCCTAACCAAAATTTGGAGCTACAGCATATAGTGATCGTTGATGGGAGCCTTCACAGATTCTGCCGCAGCAGGAATGAGTGCACTCTAACAAGGCAGTGTGCTATTTTTACTTATGTCCGCACCTGTAAGTATCCTGAACTTCACATTTACGAGACTGAAATGACAAACAAAACAAGCTGCTTGAAAGCTTTTTCTCAAACAGCTCACACACAGGTTTGCTGCCATAAAACAGAACTTGTATGCTCTCTAACATGGCAGGCCTCTAACTTGTCAAAAGGCAAAGAATTTGTTTTTATGCGCAAGACCACAAGCGAGTTTTCTGGCATCTTGCGGTTATTTCTGCCGTAACTATTAAGTGAAGTTTGATGAAAATTTTCTGTGCTTGAAAACCCCGCACATCTATACTTGTACCTTAACGGCTTTACAAACAGTGCTTAAGAGGGGACACTGGTCTTTGGGACCAAAAAATGACCCAAAAATCAATTTTTTAAATATGGGATTTTTGGAGCCTATAGCTATTATTCTTCAACTCTACCAGTTTTCTCCTCCAGGAAATCGGTATTTTGACCATAATATTAAATTTAAATCACTGTGTGGGCTCAATTTGTGCAGGAGCAGGTGATTTAACACCATGGAAATTTTGGACACCTGGCTGTGTTAGTACGTCAATATCTCAACGTCTAGAACAGAGATGTCATATTGTTTGCTAAGGGAAGCTGAAAGCACAATGTATGCAATAATTGAAGCACAATTGTTCAATCACGCTTCAAGAATTTATAACCTTGCAAAGTTTATCGATACATGATATTCACACTTTGAATGCTGCTATTCTAAGTGCTATAAAATTACTAATGAGGGTAAGATAGAAAAACTGCTTTGCAGCCATACTATGCAGCCATAGGCTAAACATTATTTTTTATTGAGCCCTTTTTTTCTGTACCGAGGTGTTAATTAATGACTAACTAAAGTTATCTTATGAACTAATGAATTAAAAAAAGCAATTTCATATTTGAAATCAGTGTAAAATACTGAGCAAGGCGATACAGTTTCATTAGGATTGGACTAAAAATAAGGAAAATGGGTCTAAGACCAGTGTCCCCCCTTAAGAGTTCTTATGCCTACCTTCAAGGTAAAAATGCTGCTCTGCATCTCTCCACAAGGCTGTGTTTCTCTCTTAGCATGTTTGCATAACCTATGCTTTAAATGCTGTTCACTTTCCAATTAATCAACAGGTTGAGCAGTTAGGTGGGACAAGCACCACCAAGTTGCGGTAACACCCTACTCTGCGCCATGAGCCTTTGCTCCAGCAGTTTCCCATACACACAATCGTGGGACATTTCAGAAGAGCTTCAGAAGTCTTCAGCAAAACACGAGAAATTCCTTGGCTGACTGGTATTTGAAACACTAGTGAATAAGCAGTATGAACTGGCACAAATTTCGATGAAGGTTTCCACAGCTAATTAGGCCACTTGGTGCGACACCTTACAAAAACTGCGATGACATGAAATGCAGTGTTCAATGTCATCTCTCAATACTGTTCTGAACACAGTGCATTATCACTTGAACTGTTTCTTTTCCACACATACACAGCTCATGAACACAGCCACAAAAGCTATCCTTCGTTGTCGGAACACTTCTACACTTGCTCCTTTTGGCTTCTTGTATCACCGTCATCAGATTTCAAGGAGTCCCAAGCATAATCACTGTTTTACAAAGGACCGCTGCTTAACTCTAAAAACAGACTACCATAAAACATACAGTGACCAGACAAATGTGGCTGGCGTTTCTGAACACAGTTTGGAACTTGAAGCTGCATGCAGAACAAGATGGCACACACAAAGCAAGAATGTTAGGTGATGCAACAGCAGCAGGAGGAGATAGGCAGCACACACAAAAGGTTGACAAGAACAGTAGTGGCAGGAAAAACAGTTGGCGCTGAGCAAATGTGTCACTACTGGCACCATCGGGTACAGAGAAATGCAAACAGTAGAATGCACTACTTTTTGTGCAACTTGACTTGGGTCCACCTCGCAGTGGAGCCTGTTCCGTGCACATGCACTTCACTAATTAATGACGCTAGTGCAACAGCATGGGAAGAAAAACAAAAAATCTGGAACAAGAAGCGAGCCTGCAGGCTACAGAATCCATTCACACCACTGTACCAGTAGTGCCACTCATACTTGCAGACAAGTCCATACATGCTAAGCTAAAATAGTGTGAGCACAGCACTGCAGACGAACTGCTGCATTACCGGGCAACAGCCAAGGCACATAAGAGAAGGTGCACACGCCCTTCATGCTCACAGTCAGTAAAGTTGGCCAGTTATTATTTCTTGCAGCGTAAAAACAACTCTGAGCTACATGTGGTTACAATAGCTGCCATGTTCACTGCATGTATTGCTCTCAATTCCCAGTTAAAAACGAAAATGTCAAATGAAGTTCATTGGGCACATTAGGTGGCTCAAAACAAGGCACTGTTTGGCTTTCAAACGATTAAGAGATTATGGCAAGGCTGGCCACACATTTTAAAATAATCCTTGTGAGACCGCTGGACAGTGCTGTAGGTACGGGTCCAACTGGTACGACCAGCATAGTGACATAAACATCGCATAACAAAATTGGAGGGGACAGTTAAGCTCCGCCTTTAAGGGTATGACGCTATACGGCGTACTGGGTTAATTCCCATACATGCAGAAGGTCACCCTCTACTTTACATTCATGGAACCTTGGGGGTCCTCATACCCCTCCTGGCGCAGTGGTGCAGCGATGCGTCACTGCTCTGCGATGGCAGGTGCTCCCAGTTTGCTCTTCCCGAGCAACCAATCATTAATTTAACTGCCACCTGTCACGGTGGGCAGGTTGTGATGACGCCGCAAGTTCACGTGGCCTAGGGTGGCCCACATGCCAGAGCCATGCTCGTGATTTTTCATTCACGACGCCGACAATGTCAACATCAGATTTTCTGGAGAACGCCTTTAACACTATCACATTAAATATTGCTTCCCATCCAGCCATTCCACAAGTGAAAACACAACTCGACTATGGCTGCCTGTGGCAGAAAAAAAAACACTGTGGCATAACGTTAGCAGTGTATGGCCCCTGGCAGCCTGTACTCTTTTGAGATTTGTACCACCTGATAATGCCATCCCATGCTTGTTCGGTGGTAAGCTGCAAGCACTGCTTTCAGGTAGTGCCACCAATGCCGTAGGGCTTGATGAAGGCTTTGCCCCTGAGTAGGCTGGTCAGTTCCATGGGTGCAAGGGCTGGTGGGCTGCTTGTGGGTGAAGCCCGGCTGCCCTCTCTGCTGGAGCCCACGCGTAGCCCATATACCAGGTACTCCAGCAGAAACATGTCGACTGGGTTCACACCATGGAAGGTGACAGCTCGTCGACTGCAGCAGCGGCCACCCTGTGAAAACGGAGTGAGCCACCCTCATAAGCACCAAAGGTGTGACAAACAACGTGCACGCACAGATGTCAAGAGGAGAAGTGACACTGAAATCACTAGACATGATGCAGGCACCATGTCTGTCCCAGCAAGATGTTATTGAATTTTCGAGAGTTTACCAAAACCCAGCCAGCCCAGAGGTTTCACATGTGGTCAAGCAGTGGGACCAAGTCCAAGGTTACAAACAAGCAGAGGTAGCACCTTAGAAGGACAGCACTTAGCAGTGACTACCAATGAAGACCAACATAAACACAAAAAAAATGTTACTTCAAGCTAGCCACTAAACCAAAATTTGAAAAGAATGCACAGGCAATAGCCTATAATCTTACGGGGAAGGGGGCATGCGCTCTTTGAAGCATGAAAGGTGAGAGAAAAAGAAAGCATGACACATACATCTCTTGCACCACCATATAGGGCAGTGTGTTGACCATCACCAAAAAACTATCATTTTGAGATGACGGCTAGTGACAGCGTGCCTGTTGCAGGCTAGCCATCAGTAGCAACATAGAAACTGAAAGGATAAAAGGCATCCAATTTCTAATGCAAAGCTTCAGAAACCCATTTGGCCATGTCTAACAGGTTTACATGTGGCATTTGAGTGTGTGCATAGCAGTATATTTACCGACGACCTTCTCGTAACAGTGAATGTTATCGCAATATGGAGCGCAAACGCTCTAGATATTTAATAAAAGTAGAATACTCCTTATTATGGAATTCACTGATTCCAGAATTTGATATTCAGTAGCTTCCAATATTCTGGCTTAGCATAACATTGCTCTAACATACAAAGGTTTTATTTTCTTTTAGCAGGGCCAGCCATGTTTGTATCACCAATGTTATATGCAGTGTTACAGAGTTTATAAGTATTTCTTTTGACCACATTTCATTTTTTACTGCTACTGAATTAATTACATTTCCATATAACCAATCAAAAGCTTCAAGTACTCAGCTCTCTCCAGTCCCTGTGTTGCATGTTAATTTTTGCTGTGATGATAAATCCTAACGTCTAACTTGTCATGGCTCAAGTAATTGAAAATATTTTTATTTATCTGCTAGTAAACAGAACTAAGTGCCCTAAGTAAATGCTAAGAGCGAGATTATGCTCTTGGTCTATGTCATTTTCTCTGACATGAAAGAAAAAAAAAAGGCAACATTTAATTCATTATTCAGAGCCAGTTTTGTAAATATTTATATTCAATCTGAAAATTTCCATTATTCACACAACTATATCTTCGACAACAGACTACGCATTTATCGGTGGGAAAATCGGATTTCAGATTCTTTACACTAGTTTATTCAAACTCTCGATGTCCTTTCGAAAAAGGATGGGTTGCCCCCCCGTGTCCTGAAGTGTAGCGCAGCCTCTGGGATCCGTGCCCAAAATCGGTCTCGACACACACATGTTGCTAGCGTGAGGGCAACACCTGAATTTTGTGACAGTGGTCTCTTTTTGATCAGAACGCGGTGCCCTATTGATACAGGTCAGCCTCAATTTGTCCCCGGGGTCCCTTTAAATTAAACAATGCGACTCGCAGCCTTAATCACTCCACCACCACTACTACGACACAATGCAGGCCAAGTTAATACATTACAGCAGCTGGAGCTGTTAAATGAAGCAAATTGCTAAATAAGCACATGCTTCTGGCAAATAAGCTCCTGATGGGGCTATCTGACGTGATCACACAAAGGAGATAAATGCACTGAACGACAGCGCATGCATATGGGTGAATTGCACTGCACCAGTATGCGTGCATCGTCCTTCTATGTGTCCTATAACTTTGAGCCGGCAAACTTCTAACACCATGCTTCCAGCAACCAGTTTGCCTTTTGTCAGTCATGGGTGGTGAAACTTGTGGTATGCACTATCATGTTAGGTATGACCAGCAACACACAAGATGTGGTTGGTGCTGTGTTTGTGAAATAAACCAAGCCCAGCAGAGCTCCGATGGAATCCATTAAGCTGCATTTGTCTGTAGTCCGCAGTATGGCACAACCACTAGTACTCCATTTGTGCCTCTCCAGTCAAAAAGGCACTACCACTGCCCTAGAAAGATGATGAAATGTTCAGCAGCAGCCTCACTGCTACACAGTTTGTGATCCCCCTGGGGGACACAACCCAGATGGGTCATTTAATGCCAAACGCTCCAGGCACAAAACAGTACTCCTCTGGTGCTGAGAAGAATGTAACTCCCGCCAGGGTTAATTAAAACAGTGCAGTGCCTTCCACAAGAGCCACCATTCCAAACCTCTGATCAAACCTTAAGGTGCTGGATGCTTCCCTGGTTAAGCGAAATGCTAAATTCTTTATTTGAAAAAAGCACAGTTTCGTGCCTTTTTAGAAAGTTGAAAACATACATTACGGAACTCGGGAGCACAGCGAAATGTGTCAACTGCGGCAGAGGGTGCTGAGATGCTGGTCTCCTCAGACTATCATATTTACAGTTGAACATAAAAAGAAGTTAATGGAGAATACCTTAGTAATCTACGATTCGCTGATGACATTACCTTCCTGAGTCACTCAGGGGAAGAACTGCAAATCACGATCAATGAGTTAGACAAGCAGAGCAGTACCGTGGGTCTAAAAATTAATATGCAGAAAACCAAATTAATGTTCAACAGTCTCGGAAGAGAACAGCAGTCTACAAGTGGTAGCGAGGTGCTGGAAACGGTAAGGGAATACTTGGGTAGGGCATGTAATTCGAAGGCAAGATAACCAATGGTCCTTAAGGGTAACAGGCTGGATTCCAAGGAAAGGGAAGCATAGCATGGAGCGGCAGAAAGTTAGGTGGGCAGATGAGATTAAGAAGTTTGCGGGGATAGTGCGACCGCAGCTGGCATAGTACAGGGTTAACTGGAGAGGCCTTTGTCCTGCAGTGGGCATAGTCAGTGTTGTGTTTTGGAGACAGTTGTGCACACACAAGACAGGACATGAAAAGGGACACACACAGGTGCAAACTTCAAATGGATTTTATTGTGATCGCTCGAAATGTATATGCTTTCACAATCAGGATGATCAATGCCATAGGTGCCGAAAACCTAATGCGACTCTGTCATATCGGTTTCCCATCCAAGAATTTCACTTCTTTATCCAGTAAAGCTACTGATGGCGCACTCATGCAACCAGGGACATGCCCAAGAATTTCCCTCGCCTCGACAAACTCTCGGGTCAGCTGATTCCTACGCGAGTACAAAAGGCGGCAACCATTGAAGATGGGACTACGCCCAGTGACGTAAACCAAGCACGAGGTCTCTATTATTTGTCTGCAAGGTAAGAGGCATTGTGGCATCTGAACACCCAAAGACATCACCGAAATTGTAAAATTTAATATTTTTATCTTTTAATAAATACTTGTTTTGAGCTGACACTGTTGCTACGCAGCAGCCATTTTTGGCACCGGAAATAGGGTGGCGTCCAGATTGGGCACTGCCTTTCTGTCCAGTTTCCAGTTTGAACCAGTCCAATTTTAACCTAGTCCCTTTATACTTGCAAAATGGACCTAAAATATTATGTATCCGAGTGCTGCAAGCTTTTTGCATGCCACACAAACTGAAAAGAAGCACTGAAAGCAAACAAAAACTAATAAGAGTAACACTAAGCAAGAAACCTTGAATTTCCCTTCAAACTTTCCTGGAGGGGAGCGCAGTTGTTCAGACCACACCAAGAAGGCAGAAAAAAATTGGAGGGTACACTTTTAAGTTCTGCCTTAAGTGTTTGACGCAATAGCGCAAAGGGTTAATTAATGCCCACATATACAGAATTGGTCATTCTCGACTTTACATTCATAGATCCTTGGGATTCATCATGGTGAAGGAATAGCGCTAAGTACGAGACAGGAGACAAACACGGGCGCTGACTATCAACTGAATCTTTATTTCGGAGCACAAACATATATCAGGTGGCAGCAGGGGGGGGCTCTACATTGAGGCATGCGCGGTCACAGGGAAACAGTGGATAGCCACGTCAAATAATAAAATCAATAAAAACCCGCAGCTTAGAATGACGGATGGGTGAAGGCGGTAAAACCGATAAAGGCTGCACGGTGTAGAGGGCCGTCACGCAAACTAAGAAGAAACAGATGAAGGATTAAACAGGATGCGAAAGTATGGTGCAAAAGGGGGTTTTGAGTGTTTAAAACTGATGGAAACAATAGTAAAAGAACGATAAAAACGTTGCGGTGTAGAGGGCCAAACGCATAAAAAGGAAAAGACATTCAACAAATATGAAGCTTAAAAGTGGCCAAAAGGGTTCAAGGGCTTCCATGTTTGTCTCCTGTCCCGTACTTAGCCCTGTTCCTTCACCATGCAATACCAACTAGCCCGCCAACTCGCTCTTCTAAAAGGAGTCATCGTACCATTCCTGGCGCAGTGGTGCAGCGATGCGTCACTGCCCTGCGATGGCAGGTGCTGCCACCAGTGACACTTGTGCAACCCAAGTTGCTCTTCCCTAGCGACCAATCATTAATTTAACTGCCACCTGCCACTGTGTTAAGTTTTCTCACAATCCAGTGGGCAGCTTGTGATGACACCACAAGGTCACGTGATTTAGGTGGCCCACCTGGTTGCTCCTCTGGGGATTTTTCGCTCACAACACCAATGATGCCAATACCTACTACACCGATGCTGGATTTTCTGCACTACAGGACCTTTAACACTAGTGCAGTAAAAAAAAAAGTGGTGGGGGAACACACCTTGACCAAAAATAGGAAGGGAGAAGCTGGACAGGAGGTGAGGTTTTACAATCCTACCAACAAATAAACAACATTGGGAAGCTTCCTTTGTGGAGTTAGTCAACCTTGTGGGCTGCCCTAACAAAGCAACAATTGCATGCAAGCTTCCCCTGCCTGTATGTCCTAGGCACGATTATGATTGGTAGAGCCCAATCTCAGCTTTGGATGAGTGAAATGTGTTTTCGTCTGATCTATTTATTTAATTTTCTGAATACCTTTCGTTTGATTCTCAGATTTCAATAATTGTTTTTGCACTGGTCTCTGGAACACATGCGGAATTAATTTGCCAGATTACTCAGCACTGAAGAAAACATCATAGTGCCCCTTTGGTTTGGTTTGGTTTTGATTTATGAGGCTTTAACGTCCCAAAGCGACTCAGGCTATGAGGGACACCATAGTGAAGGGCTCCAGAAATTTCGGCCACCTGGGTTCTTTAACCCTTTCGCTGCCGGGTTTTTTTCTCACCACTGCATACTCCCTGCCGGGTTTTTTTTTGCATACTACTTTCGTAGAAATTTTATGCTAACAAGGCATTAGGATGCTCTGAAGGTCAGGGAAACATTTTATTCATGATTAACATATAGATATTAGTTGTACCGAATACAAAAAATTGGCACTTGACTAATTAGCAAAATGAGTATCTGCTAATTAGGCTGTCCATGTGTTTAGAAAACTTTTTTGGTGTGGTATTCTTCAAAACAAGGTACCACACAAAGCGGCACCTCGCAGCTGGAACACAGATAGCGAGACTCTCTTTGCTGCTTTGGTCGATGCTGCGTGTTAGCACAGACGCAGCAGGCTCGTGTTGGGTTCTGCTTCGCGGTAGGTGGGGGTATTAGAGATAGGAAGTGGCGCGCTGTCAACCGTGTTGGATCTTCACCCTTCGAAGGGCGTCCTCCCTTTGACTTCGATTGTCCCTCATGGCACTTCTCGATTAGCTGGCGGACAAGTGGAAGTCGAAAGTCTGCCATGCTTCTTTTTTTGCCAGATGCTGTGATTTGCAGTAAATGGCTGTTTAGAATGGTAATGTCCAAGAGGTGAAAGAAGTACTTCTTGTACCACTTCATGGACTTCCTTGTGACAGTACCGGTCACGGTCACAACCATATCGACCTTGTCCACAGCACCCATGCATAAGTTGTACTTGGACACGCACAGGGGAATCTTTCTGCTCTCGCCCGTTTTCTTGTCCACTTTCCCGGACTCTACCATGCCACTCTTATGCTTCGTTGTCAGCATGAGCACCTCACGTTTGTCTTTCCAGCGGACGAAGAGAAGCTGATCGTTGCACATCTCGCTGGATTCCCCTTCTTCCAGTCTTTTCTCCTCACGTGGGATACCCTTCCTGTTCCTCCGGACTGTACCGCAAGCGTTAGTCTTTTTTTCAAGAAGGTAGGTGAAGAGGGCGGGACTGGTGTACCAGTTGTCCACCCAGAGAACGTGACCCTTGCCCAGGTACTTGTCCAGTAACGTGAGGACAACTGATGCTCCATATCCCATCTCAGAGTCGTGGATCTCAGTAGAGGATCCGGTGTACAACACAATGTCTAGCACTAAGCCTGTTTTCACATCACAGAGCACGAATGATTTCAGGCCAAACCTGCTTCGTCTGGATGGGATATATTGTTTGAACGCCAATCGGCCTTTGAAAAGGAGCAGGCTTTCGTCAATACAAAGATCTTGATATGGTGATAGCACCCCTTGAAAGTTTTTCCGAAGCGTCAGGAGAACAGAGCGCACTTTGTGCAGCCTGTCACCACGGATCTGATCTTCATTATTGGAAAAATGAAGAAACCTGAAAATGAGCAGGAAGCGGTTGCGACTCATCAACTTCGAGAATGCAGGTGTGCTCAAGAGGGGATCCGTGGACCAATACTGGGCAATAGTACCTTTTCTTGAATGAGCCATGAGCATTACGACAGCAAGAAATACACAAAACTCACGCGAAGTCATATCTTTCCACTGGTGTATGCGGGATCCGGCCGTCGGTGTGAGTGCGGCATGTACTTGGCGTTGGAAAATGTTAGTTTGATCCACAATTCCTTCCACAATGTCCGGCGTAAACAAACTTTCAAAAATCTCGAGCTCACTGGATGCTGCTGTGATGCCATTGCAGATTCCTGAAGAAGATGGGTCGAACGCATGGTCCTGAGGCTTGAACTCCTTCTTCTTCCAGGAGAAATCCCGCTCGTCGCATTTCCTCTTCTTACGCGGATTTCTTTGTGGAAGGGGCTCTTCATCGCTGTCATCACTCGACAAGGCACTTAGACGGGCTGCTTCCTCACTGTCATCGGAGTCCGAATTCATGAGCAATTCTTGAATTTCTTCGTCCGTCAAACCGCGGACTCACGACGCACGCTGCCTTGCCATGGCTGTTCTGCCGAGGCAATTACAAAGCGATGCGGGTGATGGAACATGCGCTCCACCTATTGGAAAGTCATCCTACAAGTTCTGTTATTTAGGAGGCCTCTCCATAGATGGCGCTACATGCTTGCATAATTTTGTTTTGCACGAGTATTATCGGGAGCAGCAGGGAGCGAGTTAAAAAGGCAAAGCGAGTATACTCGTGAGAAGCAGGGAGTGCATATGTGTGGTCGCCCGAGTTGTCTCGGGAGAGGCAGTGAAAGGGTTAATGTGCACTGACATCGCACACTACACAGGCCTCTAGAATTTCACCTCCATCGAAATTCAACTGCTGCGGCCTGGACCAAACCCGCGTCTTTCGGGTCAGCAGCCGTGCCGTAACCAATGAGCCACCACGATGGCTCGTAGTGGCCCTTTAAAAGATTGGAAGAGGGCAGAGTGGGTCTTTGCACAAACATGCGTTAATGACATCCCAGTTGACATCAAGAAGTGATGATGATGAATTTTTATGGCGCAAGGGCATCTGTGAGCAAACAGCGCCATGGCACAAGGTTTCCTTTTTCTGAAGGTAGGGTCAAAACCCATTTCCCAAGCATTTCACCCTAAAGACGCTGAGCACCAGGCAGGGGAAAGCTTGTACCCATTGTATCACCGGTGGGTACCCGGCAGCAGTGGGGATCGAACTGCGCACCTCCCGCATGCGAGGCAGATGCTCAAATGACTCGGACACAACTGCGGTTCGAAATTAAAAATCAAAAGAAAAGGAAGAGAAGGCTAGTGTAGCAGGGGGCAGCAGAAAGTTAGATGGGCAGATGAGATTAAGTTTGGGGGATAGGGTGGCCGCAGCCGCACAGGACAGGGTTGTGCAGAACTGTTGGGTATGTGGCATGGAATGACCGAGAGGACACTGTCCAATGGCCCATCTCACCTTTGCAGGTTGCCAATCTCTGATGCTCATCTAGAAACCAATCACCTTCACTTTGCCGCCTATGCACGGATTCTACTTTACACCAGTGTCATCCATGCACACCAAGGCTGATGGGACATGGTGCAGGTCACACTGAATGCAATGGTAAAAGGTAGTTCACTCCATAAAAGGCAGCTTTACCTTTAAACTGAGCATGGTATCAAACAACACCGAGTCACTGCTGTCACAGTCAATGGCATTACAGAGCAGTTACTTCAATATGGCACATGAACACATTGGTATTCGAGTTCTCTGCACACATGCACAAGCCAGCCAATGGACGACCACTTACGCTTGCCTCAAGCTACCACTGAGCACTCTTCGCACTTCACAAATGAGCTGATTCCATCTAACAGCAATGCAGGAAGCTCTGGTTGATAAGTCAGTTATAAAAGCTCTGGCTAGCCACCAGTTCTATGACAACTACACAGTATGCGAGAGCTGCTTACACCTTTCCCGCCATTCATTTAACTGTATGTGAGTGGTGCGCATAAGCACCACCCCTCTCCGAGTACTAAATCATGCCAGCAAACAAATATCTAACTCTGGCCCAACATGCTGCTGTTCCTTTTGTTTTAATTTTGCTGAAGTGCAGCACCTGTCATTTCCTAGTTCGCTGTCTCGTTATGTTGCATGACACTTAAACCATGAACACAGCTGGCTGTCGGAAGGGGCAGCCCTTCACTTGCAACGTCCACCGGCACACACGCACCTCGGGGCTGCGAAACAGGCTGGTCCGCCAGTACGGGTCCGAGTAGGGGACGGAGCCCGGCACGAGCATCTTCTCGACGCCCAGCGGGTTGAAGCGGCCTCGGCGAAGCGGGTCTCGCGTGTCCACCGGCTCCACGGGGCGGCCGCCACGCCGCAGCAGCGCGCCGATGTACTTGTCCAGCTCAGCGATACTCGGCTGGTGGTCGCCGTTTCGGCACCGCACGGAACGGTCGCGCGGCGGCAGCAGCGCGCGCACGGCTCCCTCGCTGAGCGCGACGCCCGCAGCCAGCGCGTTGTGGAAGGGCGCGCCCCGCACGGGGTGACCCAGGTAGTGGACGGCGCTGGCGTTCAGCGGAGCCACGTAGAAGCGCAAGTTCTCCACCACGGCGAACGTCTCGTCATCGACGAGCAGCAGCCAACGGAAGGAGCCGCCGTGCGCGCGCACCACACGCCGCAAGAGCGAGCACGAGTCGCTCACCCGTTCGATGGGCACGTACGGGTCAGAGAAGGTTCCAAAAAACACCGCCCGGTTGCAGCGCCGGCTCCAGGTGTTGAGAGCCGCCCGGGCCTGCTGCGTGGACGTCGCATGTATGAGGCAGAGCACAGGCACACGCTCGTACAGCACGTGGGCCTCGTTGACGCCGTACTGGAGCGGAATGCGCTCCAGACCCTGGTCGGATAGCCAGCTCCGATACCCAGATGACGGCAGTGCGTAGCTGGCTGGGGTCGCGAGGTGGACCGTAGTCTCGAGGATCTCCCGGTACTGCAGCACGATCACAGCCAGCAACGAGCCCGACACGGTCGCTACGAGGAACGCGCCGAAGCGAACGAGGCCCTGCATGGCGTCCCTCAAAGCTGCCAGGGCCTAGTCTTTTGCTCACAACGGAAGCGACACATGCCCTCTTCGCTTCTCACGTCGTTTCACCGAGGAACATGTTTGAGCGGAATCGTTCTAATACACCAATCCTAAAGCGGTTTCTCATGTCACCCACTTCCGCGCCCACACATGCAGTTCTACGCCGCCACATTCCTTTTGTTTACAATCGTGAAGCCGATCCGAAGTTGAGTATGCGCCTCAAGTGCATAGGTTTAAAGGCACTGGTTTAAATCAAGACCTACGGAAATAGAGACCTGCACATTTGGAGGGGTCCTATGGGACTACGTGCGCCAACTTTCGTTAACTTTTTGCCGTTGAGAACGCTCGGTTGACCTGTTCGTTTGTCATGATCATCATCATCGTTTGCTTTCGACAAATGATTTCTTTTCTCTTACTGCCTCCCTGCGCATTTGTCCCGTCTTATTATTTTGAAACCTAGTAATGAACAAGTCAAATATGACATTTCTTCAAATCGTAGCGGTGAATATTTTTTGCGCGCATGCCAGGCGTGAGACTTTCTGGCATCTTTGCTAGGCAATGGATGAATGATGAATACTCACAACGTAGACAAATGACAAAACTATTACATCCTTGAAGTAAAAAAAATGACGCCATCTTGCTCAACAGGTAGGATGGATGGATGAATACGGCTGAACCTTTTAAATTGGGCGGTGGCTCAAGCCACGTAGCCATGACTTGTGAAATTTTACTCCTCTTGCTTTTAGCCACCAATCATATAACCTTCGCTTGGTTACTTCTACCCCCTTAAAATCTACTTTCCCTTCATTATCATTAAACCCCAATTCCTTGGGTGCCTCGATGCCAGCGCCGCCTTGTTGAATCACACGGGATCAGCGGCGCTAGCGTTTGTAACGGCGCCGTTCATGCTCTCGGCGAGCTTCAAAGTGCTTTAACTTGAACGACCCTTTGCAGCGAGAGCTACACTGGGCTACCAGTCAGCATTTCGCCGTACACGGGAGAGGCCAGTTGTGATTCAATATGGCGGCGTTGCTTAAGCTGTCTCCAGTTCTTTGTTACGTTTGAGGCCAGGACTGGAGTTTTGTGTACGAAGACGTATAGAGTCAGGTACCAGGAGATAGACACTTTGTGCATTGCGTGCGGAGAGGAGGAGGAAACGGCTGAACACTTGATACTTTTCTGTAAAGGGCTTCACCCTACAGTGGAAAGCAGCGGGGCTGACTTACCCAAGGCATTGGGGTTTAGGGATAGTGAAAGGAAAGTGGATTTTAAGAGGTTAGAAGTAACCAAGCGAAGGTTATCTGATTGGTGGCTAAAAGCAAGGCAGGAGTAAAATTTCACAACACATGGCTAGGTGGCTTGAGCCACCGCCCGATGTAAAGGGTTCAGCCGTATCCATCCATCCATCCACTCGGGGCACTGCCCGGGACTTATACCAAATTAACTCGATTACTGGAGCTAGAGCTAGCTAAGGTGCGAGTAAAGCTAAAAGGGAAAAGATGCAAACCCAAGAGTTGGTGGGATGAGGAGGTCAAGAGGGCAATAGAAAAGCGCCAGGAAGCGTCCAGGGAACACAGATATTCCAAGAAGAGGGGGGAACCAAAACCCGAAGTAGACAGAAAATGGGATACCTTCATAAAGTGTAGAAGGGACGCATCCTATTTGATTGATGAGAAAATTAGAAGAAAGGGTGCCAAATGGATGTCAAAGGTAAATAAAAAGGATAGAAAAGCAGCCCAAAAATTCTGGAAACATGTAAATGCAATGAGTAATAAAACTAGGCTAGAACAAAGGTCTATTGTTACAGAGTTACAGATGAGGGTATTCGACTAGAAGGGGATGAAGCAATAAAACACATAGGAACAAGGATGACGGAAAAATTTACAGCAAAGCACGTGGTACATAATTTATCGAAGGAGGATAGACCGGTTACAGCAATAGCTTCACTTGAGCAAGGAGAGTTGGAAAGGGCAGAGAAGAAGGTTCCTAGTGGCACATCAACAGGACCAGATGGTATCCCGATTATGTTGATAAAGAAGTTAGGACCAAAATCCAAGCAAACATTAATACAGGTAGTGAACAAAATGATAGTGGATGAGAAAGTCCCCGATGAATGGCTATTAAGTAGAATGAACATGATATATAAGGGAAAGGGGGACAAAGCAGACGTAAGTAACTATCGTCCCATAACAGTGACATATCTGTGGTTTACAGGGTGGTGATGCAAATTATAAAGGATAGACTGCAGGCTTGGGTGGAGAACGAGGGGGTGTTAGGGGAACTACAGAATGGGTTCCGGAAACAAAGCAGGTTGGAGGACAATCTATTTTCATTAACACAGTGTATAGAAATTGCGGAAAAGGAACATAGGCCCTTATGGCTAGCATTTCTGGATATTAGGGGAGCCTATGACAACGTTACTCAGGAGCATTTGTGGGACATACTGGGCACATAGGATGTGGAAAATGGAGTAATTAATCTTTTAAAAGATATATATAGAGGTAACAGAGTGCTCATAAAATGGGAAAAAAATGTATCAGGGCCTGCAGAGATACAGCGGGGGCTTAGACAAGGATGTCCTCTGTCCCCTTTGTTGTTCATGTTGTACCTGCAAGGGTTGGAGACCAAGCTAGAGGGGAGCGGACTAGGCTTCAACCTATCTTTTTTCAAGCAAGGGGAATTGATTAAACAGACATTACCGGAACTAATATACGCGGACGATATAGTGATAATGGCTGACAACAGGGAAGACCTGCAGATGTTGTTAGACATATGCAGTACAGAGGGAGATAGATTAGGCTTCAAGTATAGTAAGGAAAAATCTGCAGTCATGATATTTAATGAAGAGGGCGGCGAGCATAGAATACAGGAGTTCGTGCTAAAAGTAGTGAATGAGTACAAGTATCTTGGGATGTGGATAAATAACAGTGTTGAGTATCTGACAGAGCATGAAAAATATGTAATGAATAAAGCGAGTAGGAATGCAGCTGTCATGAAAAATAGGGCACTGTGGAATTACAATAGGTATGAGGTGGTAAGAGGGATCTGGAAAGGGGTGATAGTCCCTAGCCTGACCTTCGGGAATGCGGTCCTGTGTATGAGGCCAGATGTTCAAGCAAGGCTGAAAATTAGGCAACGGGGAGTAGGGAGGTTAGCTTTGGGAGCACATGGCAATACACCAAATCAGGGGGTACAGGGTGATATGGGATGGGCGTCTTTCGAGAGCAGAGAGGCTAGCAGTAAGATAGCATTTGAGGAACGATTGAGAAAGATGGAGGAAAAGCGGTGGGCTAGGAAAGTTTTCAGATACCTGTATAAGAATGTTGACACGAAATGGAGAAAGCGAACTAGAAAATTGACAAGCAAATATCTGGACAGCAGTAAGGGGGCAAATCAGCAATTATCGGTTAAGAAAAAGGTTAAAGAAACAGAGAGAGCTTTGTGGAAAACAGGGATGCTGACGAAATCGGCACTGGGAACATACCGGACCTTTAAACAGGAAATTGTTAAAGAAAATATCTATGATAATTGTAGGGGAAGCTATTTGTTGTTTGAGGCCAGGACGGGAGTTTTGCGGACTAAGACATATAGAGCCAGGTACCACGAGATGGGCACGTTGTGCGTTGCGTGCGGAGAGGAGGAGGAAACGGCTGAACACTTGATACTTTTCTGTAAAGGGCTTCACCCTACAGTGGAAAGCAGCGGGGCTGACTTACCCAAGGCATTGGGGTTTAGGGATAGTGAAAGGAAAGTGGATTTTAAGAGGTTAGAAGTAACCAAGCGAAGGTTATCTGATTGGTGGCTAAAAGCAAGGCAGGAGTAAAATTTCACAAGACATGGCTAGGTGGCTTGAGCCACCGCCCGATGTAAATGGTTCAGCCGTATCCATCCATCCATCCATCCATCCATCCATCCATCCATCCATCCATCCATCCATCCATCCATCCATCCATCCATCCATCCATCCATCCATCCATCCATCCATCCATCCATCCATCCATCCATCCATCCATCCATCCATCCATCCATCCATCCATCCATCCATCCATCCATCCATCCATCCATCCATCCATCCATCCATCCATCCATCCATCCATCCATCCATCCATCCATCCATCGAGGCACCCTATTTAACAGGTTAATTGTAGCGCCAAACCGCCCGTAGCTGCTGTTCCCTAGCGGCAGAAGGCATGAACTTGAAGGTGCGCGCTGGAGGAGTGCCAAATTTGCAGGTCTCTAGTTCAGTAGGTATTGGTTTATATAATACATGTATTGTGCAACTAATACATTCTGTTTAAACCAAATAAACACTACTCTTTAATCTGATTTACTAACATTTATATATCTACGTTGCATTCGTTTGCTAAGGCGCCCGTGTGCTGTGCGATGTCAGTGCACGTTAAAGATCCCCAGGTGGTCGAAATTATTCCGGAGCCCTCCACTACGGCACCTCTCTCTTTCTTCTTTCACTCCCTCCTTTACCCCTCCCTTACGGTGCGGTTCAGGTGTCCAACGATATATGAGGCAGATACTGCGCCATTCCTTTCCCCCCAACGCCAATTATTATTATTATTAAGTGAAGCCACCAGAAGTTGGGCGGCATGTCCCGGAAGTGCTCGGTCTGCTGTACATTTCAATGCAAAAAGTCGCGTCTTTCGCGCCTTAGTTCTCAGTTATTTGCGTTGTTCTCTTGTAATATCTGCTGTTATATGAAGGAAGCAAGCAAGCTGAATGCGAGAAATGTGAGCATCGTTTCGGGAACTCTGTAATTTCAAAGAAACCGAAGTAAACAGGCATGCATGTCTCACCATGCCGCGGCAAAGGGGTACGTGCATTGAACACTATTTTCTGATCTGGTTCTTGTCTTCCGAGCGTAATTAGGACAAGTAGTGGAATTATAATGAGTCTAGGTCATCTTGAAAAGGCAATGGCGCGGAAATCCTGATACGCGACTCGTTATGCAGCTACCGCTGTTTCAGTTTCGGTTTTGTGGCGGACGATGTCGCTTCTCATCAATGGCAGGTGACGTTTATCGCTTTAGTGTGTCATTTACCTTCCAGACGTGCTTTCAATCTAACTTTATAGCACAGTCACGTTTCATCTACACAGCACGAGAGAAACTACTGACGAGAAAGGCGAATGCAGCAGCGCATATGTGACAAGCGCTGTTAGAAGTCAACTGCACCAAGCATCCCGAATAAAAGCCCATTCAGGCATAATTTGTTACACTACGAAACAGTACTTGATACACTCCGTCGAAAAAACAGTACCGATATACCTTTTGGGCGCGCTAATGTGAACCACCAGAACACCGACGGCACCTCACCAGATTGTGGCCTCGCCCTCGCTCCGGTTCGGTCTAAACATAACTCGGTAAAATGATCCGGAGTTCCCGGGTTCGAACCCGACCGCGGCGGCTGCGTTTTTATGGAGGAAAAACGCTAAGGCGCCCGAGTGCTGTGCGATGTCAGTGCACGTTAAAGATCCCCAGGTGGTCGAAATTATTCCGGAGCCCTCCACTACGGCGCCTATTACTTCCTTTCTTCTTTCACTCCCTCCTTTATCCCTTTCCTTACGGCGCGGTTCAGGTGTCCAACGATATATGAGACAGATACTGCGCCATTTCCTTTCCCCCAAAAAAACCAATTAAAATGGTCACTGCAAAGTCAGCTGCCTAATGAAGGTTTCCATCTATTCTTTCTTAAATTTATCCCTCATTGATGGTATAACTTGGGCTTAGAGCGCGACGACGTTCATCATGAAGAGACCTTTTGAGTCGCTACCGAATATTCTATTAATTTCTACCCAAGACACCGTGGTGAAGCCACCGTGGTCGCTACGAGCCAGCTTGAGCCAGTTGCCTTTTAAAAATGGCTGCGTCTAGTACGGCGAAGATTATTGACATTGATGTAAGGCACATTTTTATTACTTAGGAACAGTGTTTTAATGACACGAAGGTCTTCAGCGAACGCTAGGCACATCAGCGCACGTGAACGTGTTATTTTTTTTACCCTTTTTAATATTTGTGAGCGCGCGCAAACGGTGCCAACGCAGCGAGCTCGGGGAAGCGAGATCGGCCATCACAGTTTCACTGCCGCATTTAGATTCATTGAATTGCTTACGACCACGAATGTGCAGGTTGATTGTGCGACATTTGCAACTTTCAGGTCGACCAGAGCGACGCGCAAGCTAGTTTGCAGTTTCAAGGTGAGCCTCGAGGACATTCGCCGGCCCTGCGCATTCGCGGTGACAGTGACGTGATTTTCGGTTCCTGTGTCGCCTCCGTTCAGACTTCTCCGACACACTGCAAGGCAGCAGCCAGAGCGGACCAGCGAGCCAGGCGTACACCAGCTTCAACGACATGAACGATGACGATGACGAGAGCGATGAGGTGCGTTTCGTCGGGTTGTGGTCCATCGGACACGAGCGGTGTCTCCCCTCGTTTGGTGGAGCCGTCAAACGCTCCATATGCGTGTAGTACGCATGAGTTTGCCAGCACTCGCGAGTTATTTGTAAAAGAATTGAAAGAAAAGCAGCATCAAAGTGTACAGCGGTTGGCCATCTTTTTTTTCTAGTCGCTGTTTCGCATGTAACTAACTTCCCATCACCGCATTTCAAGCTCTTTAGGCTCTCTGTTAGCTAATGCTCATTCCCCAGCTTCAACAAGACAATAAGAAGGGCTGCTTGACCCGACTCTCGTCATGCATTCATAGTGTGCGTGACTGCGTGCTTCTGGGTTGAAGGCGCCAGAGCAGAGCATTCTGTCCCGTCTTCTACGTATGTGCCCTTGTTATATACGCTAGTCTTTTAATTTATAATTTATGATACCCTTCCTTGCAGCTGCTGAACCGGGAGCGAGGCGCAGGGAGTAGCGCCCCGTCCTTCTGGAAGTTCAGCTACTACCAGAGCCTTTTCGATGTGACTACCAATGATGTGCTTAGGCGCCTGCTGTGGTCGGCTGTGCCGCAGTTCTCGGGCTCCTCCTACCTCGAGAAGCACATACGGCCAAATCCCGACCTCTACGGTGCGTCTTCATTGTTCCTGTGGCATCCTCCGCAGTGGTTTTGTCACTGCAGCTGTGTGCATGTATACTACACAGTTTCCGCAGTACTGGCTTAGTCTGGGACATTGCAAGATGTAACACCACTGGCACCTGTTTCATCAAACATGGACAAAACTGTCTATATTATATACAACCTTTGTCGGTAAAGTTCCGAGACCGAGTCCATTAAAAAAAATGCATTTCACATTGAAATCATTTGTGCAGCACCCCTTCGAGTCTCCCTTGCAGTCTATACACAGCTTCCAACGCTTCTTGAGGTCTTGGAAACTGTTGGAAAATGCTTCTTTTGACAGGGCTGTCAGCTCCTTTGTCGTGGCGTCTTGAATGGCCTCCACGCTCCCCATCCAGCGACCTTTTAGGGCTATCTTCACATGAGGAAACAGGAAAAAATCGAATGGGGAGAGGTCAGGCGAGTATGGCGGATAGGAAAGTACAGTAATGGTGTGCTTGGCGAGAAATTTTGTCACGCTGAGAGCAGTGCGCGGCCTTGCATTATCGCGGAGAAGGCTTCATTGTCCAGATGCCCATAAGTCAGGGCGACGGCGTCGCAGTGCATCACGCATGTGTTGGAGCACGCGGATATAAAACTTCTGATTCACCGTCTGCCCTTGTGGGACGAACTAGTGGCGTATGACACTTCTGGCATCGAAAAAGCTATCAGCATCATCTTTGTTTTGGTCTTCTGTCGCCGCACCTTTCTCGACACCGGAGAGCTTGTGGACCACCATTCGGCGCTCTGCCTCTTTGTTTGAGGATCGTATTGAAAACACCATGGTTCCTCTTCAGCAATGATGCTGTCGACGAATGCAGCATCCTTCTCTGCCTCGGAGAGCAAATCAGCTCTCACTGATGCCAATGTGTCGTTCTGATCCTGTGTGAGGAAGTGCGGCAGAAGTCTGGCATTCAGCTTTCGTTTCCTCAAGTTTTCACACAAAATTTGCATGTTGTCTTACTAATGTCGAGAGCATCTGATGGCATGCAGACTGTAATGGTGCGGTCTTGCTGTACAATTTTTCTGATCCGAGCCACATTGTTTTTATTTCGCGAGGTTGAATGGCGCCCCTGCCTTGTGTCGTCTTCCACCGACGTTCTCCACGTTAATCTCTTGTGTCACTCGCAAACTCTCACCCGCAATAATGTTTCGTTGCCGTAAGCATCACGAAGGAGCTCATACGTCTGTGTGGCTATCTTGCCGAGCTTCACACAGAATTTTTTGTTTACACGCTGTTCGAGGTGGGCGTCCATCTCTCCACATTCACTCACAGTCGAATGCGCAGACGACTAGTGACAACATATTATTCTAAATGTAGTGCCATCTAGCGGCTGCCACAACAATTAACATAAATAGCTCAGGTTAGCCCGAAAAAAGATGGCGCTACACATGTGCACCAACATTTGTTTTCGGGAATCAATTTTAGAGAAGGAAATAAATTAGTCTCGAAACTTTACGGACAAAGGTTGTATGAATGAAGGAGTAAAAGCATAAGTGTAGCATGTTTGTGGGCTAAAAATGGCATTTTTCATCCGCTTCACTATCTCCGTTTCAGCTGTTCATTGATGTGAAAGACGTATGAGGACAGACGGAACAGCAACGACGGTGCATGACAGGGACAAGACCCATTGTGTGACTACATGTCGTGCTTCTCATCCGGGACGGTTGCGTCCCTTTGTCATGGCGTACCAGGGTTATTAGATAGGCAGAAAGGTGTTATGCTTGTGCAAAGAATACACATACTTTTTGCACGTATCTGAACATCCTGCACATTTATCCTCTTTTTGTTAACAGCAGTTCTAGGGATCTCATTGTTTTCAGAGTATAAAGCCGAGGAGTGATAGTCTTTGGGTTCAAGTGCTGTACTTTGCATGCAGGACCTCTGACACCAATAATTTGTTTACCATGGTGTCAAATTTTAATGGTGTTTATTTCTTCACCACAAGTGTTCTTGCTTTGGGTTTAGATGGTTCCACCATGGTCATTCAATCTCCCATAGGAGCGGCGCGCTGAGCGCACCGCTCTGCTGGTGATGGCAAAATTTCCTGTTTGCGCTGCTACAGTGGCCGTGGCACTGGCGATCAGTGAAAGAGTAGATGTACTGTCAGGACAGCAGCCGCATATGTAAACGAATCATCGCTTGCAGTTTTGCCGTATGCACTGCAATTTCTAATGTGGTATGTTCTAGTGCATGAAATGTCTTTTGAAGCCCTGTCGGGTCGGCTCTTGTGATTCATGTAATTAATGCGATACAGTTAAAATATGTTATTTCTCTGCAGAACTGACTTGATTGCAGGTTTTGCCTGAGTGCCCTGTAATTTTGGAAGTAAAAAGCATTTGTCATTGAAATGGTTTCCTTTGCAATAGTGGTACCTGTAATGATACCCTTGCACTGTGAAGTTCCTGTGAAAGCTGTATAGCTTTCCCTTGTAGCTGTATGGCTGTGCTTAGGTGGATGCAAATGAGTAATTACTCCCTTATTGTTAATAACTTAGAAAAGAGAACAAGCCAAGTTCGCATAATTTTATACTTTTGCAAATTAGAAAAAAATTAATTTTTTTTTAGGAAAAGAAATGGCACCCAAACTGCACCGTAAGGGAAGGGATAAAGGGGGAATGAAAGCAGAAAGGAAAAAAAGAAATGCTGCAGTGGAGGGCTCCAAAATAATTTCGACCACCTTGGTATCTTTAATGTGCACTAACGTTGCACAGCACATGGGTGCCTTTAGCATTTTGCCCCCATCGAAATGCGGCCGCCGTAGCCGGGTTCGAACGTGGGAACTCTGGCTTAGTAGCCAAGCATTCTAACCACTCAGTCAGTGCAGTGGGTACGAAAATAAAAAAACAATTGTCATGAATACACACATGAATGACATTCGCATGGGCAGTTATTTTCTACAGCACATGAAGTTCTGCATGAGATATAATTTCGTGCTTTGTAATATTTATTGACGCTGTTTAGAATATGCTTGCTAAAGGCATCTCTTTTATTTTGTTATGTACAGAAAATACACATTTCTCTAATTTTTTTTCGCAGCAGCAATGTGCAATACTGCTACACATGCTATAAATTTCTTTCAGAACACATCTTTTGCCCTTATACATGCTCATAGAAATAAGCGTGAACATGGTACAAATGTTAACTAGCTGCAACATTTACATCAGTGTCATCCCTAAGGGGCTTAATTTTTGTGATGACCTTCCTGAAGAAAATGCACAGTCTTCTCTGGACCTGCTCTCCTCGCTTCTCATGGTTCGATGCTGAAAATCAAGATTTTGTTCCTTTCTTTTCTGTTTGCTCACGACTTTATATCGCACTCCTCCCCTTTCCGTGAAAGTTTTAGAGCCCTGTGGCGAGCTCAAAACCCGCGTGAGCTGGTGTTGGCTTTTGTAAGTGTAAGGTTCTGTGCTGGCCACATCAGCAAGGAGACTTTACAAAGCAATTGTACGTTTATTTCTGGGGAGGTTGTGGATTCCAAAATTGCCCTCTTCAAAAGACACCAACGATGTGTATGTTTTCCTTTTGAGTACTTCTGAGTTCCTAGCCAGGTGGGTACTGCCTGGGTGTGACACCATGTATAATGAACCACGTACCAGCCTGGCGGTGCTTGAAAGCTTGCAGACTGCCACATTCACTTGACGAAATGTAATGTTTAGCGTAAAACAAGTTGTTTGCAGTACATAAAGGTGAAAACCTTTCAGGTGTTCTTGCTTTCAATATGCTTACATGTGCACAGTGGAATTCTAACGAAAAACTTTGAGGATGCCTATGCTTCGCGTTTAAGAGTAGAACGGGATAGCGTTATCGGGCTGCCGCCGCTTATCATCAGCCAAGAGTTGGGGAAGAGGAGGGGGCAGGTGCTGGTTTGCTGCTTATCAGCAGCCATGCGCGGGGAGGGGGTGCCATTTCCGCGCATTGACTGAGCAGCTGCGCAAGGCCTCGGCCTCTGGTGCTCCTGGGATTTTTCAGGCACGAACGATGCGGCAGAACATGTCAGAGCTGTGGTAGACTGTGGCAACGATGAGGCTGGCTTTTCCGCCTCACAAGCTTCTTAACACACTCATGTTAGAATGCTCAACAAATGCAAGTAGAATTACACGCACGGCCAGAGCTTTCTAACCATCTGCCACGCCTGCCTTCTGGAAACTTTGCCAGTGCTTAGCGCCCCCGGTGGCTGCAACTGCTAAGTACGCCATCACACAGTGTCCGCTCCGTGGCTTGGTAGGTTGCTTCTATGGGAGATTGAGCGGCTATCGTTTAATTTCCAGTTTACGTGTTGTAGGCACTGAATGAGCACTGCCTTCTCATGTTCGGGGGAATCTGATGGGAACTGCTGTCATACGGCTTTTTATGGAAGCAGTCCATGCTTTCTCTTGCAGGCCAGCTGCTTGGCTGTCGGGGAGGCAGGACAAGACAGTGGAACCATAAATTGTACAGAGTGGCCGTGAAACTGAGCATTGTGCTTCCAGTTGGACGGCCCTTCTCCATGATCATTGTCTGTTTTTTTATCTCTGCATTATTTTAATGTCGTTGGTAACTCAAAGAAGCAGTTCACACAAAACACTTGTTAGTACTTTCCGCTGTGCAACTTGGCAGCCCTCTTTTGTTTTTGCATCACAGCCTATGCCATTTCTATTGCAATGAAAATACTGCATTCACATCTGCGTTCACTACTATGTAGTCTTCTCCCCCAAGTGCACATGTGGCAAGGTAAATGTTAAGCCTCTGGTTTTTTAGTGCCAGCCACCTGTGTGGAGTACAACTGGTGGTGGTTGCCAGTGGTTCTCTTGGACATGGCGCATGCATTCTGGTGGTGTCCTGACGCTATTCGGTGCTGGCGCTCTCCCAGGGCCCGTCTGGATTGGCCTGACCCTGGTGGTGACAACATCGATAAGCAGCAATGTGGCCAGCTACCTGGAGACGGCCGGCCAGAACAAGGACTTCTGGCACACTGACTATACACGAGGTGCTTGCTTGTGATGTCTCGGCAACTCACATGGGTTATCCTTTCCTTTTCACAAGTTTTCGCAAGTAGCAGTATCCGGGTTCAATTAATAGAACCGTCAGCTTATTTCTTAGTAGCGCACAGAGCACATTTCAATGTAGGTTCGAAAAGCAATACTGAGCAATACTTTTGATCAAATGTTTAGGGGAAGCCCCCACGATGGAGTAAATTTGTAATAAGGGAGTAATTACTCATTATAGTTACTGATCAATTCGCTCTCGCCCTACCATAAGCTTGCTGTCCCGGTTAGCTTAGTTGGTAGAGCGACTGTTTTGGTGAAGCATTGGTCCCGGGTTCGAACCCCGGACCAGGACAAATTTTTCTTCAACTGCGAAGTTTCTGAGAAAGCTGTATAACTTTCCTTTGTAGCCTTATGGCTGCGCTTGGGTGGATGCCAATGAGTAATTACTCTCTTATTACTGAATTACTTTTGTTGGTTTTCGGAAGTAATTTAACCCTTTCACAGGCCATTTTTTGCTTCCATTGCAAACATATCTTTTGCCTAAATACTGCATTCAGGCCCAAGGAGAAGAATTTGTCAGTTTTCTGGCCCGAAATCTCAACTGGATAATGTTTTAAAGAGATGTCCAAAATTTTGTACAAAGTGTCTAAATTGATGAAAACCTCAGCGTTGGAATTTCAGAACTTGTCAGGTAAACACTGAAGGGCCCGTAAAATCAATTTCTGTTTCGAAGATGCAGTTTACTGTTGAAAGCTAAAATAAGGTGATGTTATTGTTGGTGGCAAAATGTGGCTCCATAGAAATGGCGGACAATGTGCTACACGCCTCACTGTTTCGTTAAATGTTTTTTAAAGCAATCGCTGTATTGCATAAGAAGCCATCCTAGTTGGGATGTGAAGGATGATAAATTCAAGTGAAAGAAGGAAATCATTGCTAGGTCTATCATACTTTAAAAAAAAGCTGTAAGTTCGCTTCACACACAAATGTGTAGGAAGCGTCTTAAAGGATTAGTGATAAACTTCTTGGTTGGAACTTTGAACATATCTGCTTGCACCATTGAGTGCTCGCGTAACGGATGGAGCTGTCTGAACACCATGAATGGGAACCAGCTGTTCGGATGTTTTCTTATGTCATGCATGGAACATTCTTACCACAGAATTCCATTTGTGTGCGTGAAAGTGGGCCAGTGCCTGTGATGGCTGGAAGAAAAGCCTACTTTTGGTGTGGTTATTCAGTGCTGGTGAAGCCACACATTTTCCCCAGTGTGCTCGAGATTCTTATTTGTCTAAATTGCTCATGGTTTTGCGCCACTTGCCGATTGCACTGACATCAGTGTGGATCACAGTGAGGGAAATTGATTGTGACTAGCTCAAAGCAACAGACATTGATTTCTTGCAATAGAAGCAGTTATGGCTGTTGTGATATGTGGTGTGGTCATCTCTACCAGATGTCATTATTCCGACCTACACTGTGCACTCATTGTCAGCAAGCACAGCCTCACAAACTTACATATTATGTGCAGGTGTTATGAAAGAAATGTAAAAAAAAACACACACAATCTGCCTTTGTCACAAGATGTGGTGCTCTTTGGGGAGTAAGTGAAAATATGCCTACTAACCAGAAAACTCGTTGAAAACAAACGTGCAATAATTGGATAAAACAGCGCTATGAAAGACGAAACAGGAGAAGGACAAACACCAGCGCTGGTGTTTGTCCTTCTTTTGTCTGTTTTATCCAGTTCTCCAAAAACGTGCCAACTACGGTGTATTTGCCCTCTTCTGGAACGCGCAGTAACGCAAGTGCAATCCGGCTCCATGAGGCACCGAATGCGCCTGCCATGCCTTCGAAGTGGCAAGTGTGCTGCTGCTGCCATCTGTCGCTTGGGCCTGCCCCTGAGATCGCTTATTCATGTGTTTCTTCTCAGTCAGTGGAGCTTGAGGAGGAGCGCTGCATGTGCGCAGACTAGCCATGTAAACAAGTCTGATCACGTCTTGGCTGCATTCAGTGCGATTGCAAGGCCTTGCATCCAGCCAACATACTTCTGCATAGCTGTGCTTGTGTACATGAAGCAGTGTCTGACGTGCCCATTCAGAATGTGAGGTTCCAGAATGCTTTGTTGTTTTAAAGGACTATATACAACAAATTTTAGCTTTTGTGTTTTTTTCTTTCAAATGATGCGTTAGACGTTAGTATACATGGATCACCGCATGGTATTTGCAGACTGCTAAACAATTTGTAATTGAATTTCTTCTCTCATGCTGTTTCAGTTTCGTTTTCATCAACTGAACGATGGATGTGAAGTGTATTTGATGTTTAGGCCACATGAGGCATGAAAAAAATGGCAATATAATTTCCGATGTGTCATTTAATGTCATTCCAGCTCTCGAAGCAGGCTGATTTAAGTGTTGTATTAATTAAAACTACGAATCAGGGACTATATTTCAGTTTTTTTTTCATGGTTCGCGTGACCTGAACACCAACTGCACGTCACAACTATTGTTTAGAAATTGAATTATAAATTATTTACTGGTCTCAGTTGAATACCACATCGTGAACCATGTATTTTAATGGCTAATACATCATTTGAAAGCAGGAAACGTGCAGCTAAAATTGATGTCTATGATACTTTAAGTGCAGTTGTCTGCATGCAACGCAGTCAGTTGTCTGTGCTGACCAGGTGTGGCTAGGCGTGCCTACTCTCTCCCTGCTCTCTCAACCCATGGTGCAGTGTCATTCGCCTCAACAGCGATCATGGTGTACATGTTCCTGGTGCCGCTGGTTCTGTGGGCAGTGCTCAAGTACCGACAGGTGGAGTCCCGCTACTCTCTTCTGGAGACCCTCTGCCTGTACGGCTACTCCCTGGCTGTTTACGTGCCTATCTCCGTGAGTGGTCTTGGCCCCTCCAGCTTGACTTTACCAGTATAGCGGCAACTCTTGTGTAGGGCTGGTTTGTTGCGTGGATTTTATCATGTTATCGATGTTTCATATTTGCGGTAGCTGTAATAATACAACTGGGATTTGTTGTCTTCGTCAGGAGGCTGCTGTAGCTTTTAATTGGTGAAATGTCATGCTTATTTTGCTTTATCTTGGCGAAGCAATGTGTGCACATTTGTAATGCTAGGGAACGGGCCTGCAAAAAAAAGGGGTTGCATGCGTATGCTTGAAGAGCGCGTGTTGAAGCTGTCGCAAGACCTGCATGGCTCTGTGGCAGCAGGATTGAAATTTTGTTTGGCAGGTAGGAGCAGAGCAAACTGTGTCTCACTGCTGGTCTTGTAATTTTTTCACCTATTCATGTTAATGATTAAAAAGGCGGAGCACCACATTTCTTTGTTAGGCTTGCTTATTTTTTTAAATAACTGCTTGATTTAAATGATATTGCGCACAGAATGAAGTACTGCCAGGTAAGCATATATTTATTGTTTCCTTTTTCCCTCTGGTAAATAATTTGTGAGGAGCCAAGTCTTCCTGAAAACCACTCTAGACTTTACATTTTCTCCAGGTTATTTTATGAATGAAAATTACTTTAATGGAAAATAAGATATATTTAGGGGTTGGACGTTTTGGTTTTTTATTTTTTGACAATTCAGTGGAATTTTTTGTTTTTTATTTCAGGAATGTTTTTTTTTTTTTCAGTGAATACTATTTTTGATGAATGAAACACTTTTTTTCGGTGACAATCTAGCAATTCTGTGTGGTCAAAAGTAATTTAAAGTCTGTCTCGGTATTTTTGTCATCCTGATCAATTTATTTACCAGTAATTAACGAGCAAATGGTAGTACTTGGAGCTGTGCTTGTAGAGGTAATTGCTGCCCTTATTAAAATATGATGATTATGGATTTTTATGGCGCAAGGGCATCTACGGCCAAAGAGCGCCATGGCACGAGGTATTTTCTATTTCTCAAGTTCGGGTAAAAGACCCATTTCCCAAGCATTTCACCCTAAAAAAGCCGAGCACCAGACCAGGGGAAAGCTTGTACCCATTGTATCACCGGTGGGTACCCGGCGGCACTGGGAATCGAACCCCGCACCTCCCGCATGCGAGGCGGATGCTCAACCACTTGGCCACTGCTGCGGTCCTCATTAAAAAGGGTAACTCAAGTTAAATGAGATAGCCGACAAACAGAAATGGAATCTAAGAACTAGGTTGACATGTTATTGTAGGGTTGTCACACTGTGTTGAGGGCGAGGATGGGGCATCACGTGGTCTGTGTGTTGGTGGCCACTAGTTTTCACGGTAGCCAAAACACACCCATTCATGGTTTCGTGTCAATGCCCTAGGGGCATTTGATTAACCTGATTAATCGACTGTCTGCTCGAAGCAGGTGATGATAGTGAAGAAACAGTGCTTATCTTACAGTACTATCGTCGCATCATGCCCCTAGCGTCCGTATTTAGTTAATTTTCAACTTTAAGTGTGTGTAACCCGCATTCAGCAGCCAGCTAGCTATGCCCTGCATAGCCAAAAATACTGACCTTTCTCGGTTAAAACCAAAGTTTTAGGTTTAAGTTTGGCTTCACCTTCTGCACCAGTTCAGGAGGTGCAGCACTCTCGCGCTCGTTCGGACAGTCTAGCTAGCGCCACCTGCACTTTGGCACTCGATTTGACTTGGTGCTGCACGAGTTCTTCTGCACATCTGCACTAGCCTCCCTGCGAGTTCTCTTCTCGTGCAAGTAGTGCAAGGTGCTTGGTGCACTCCATAGCAGACAAGTAGCAGATGGCTCGACGGCCATGCTTGTTTTAGTGAGCGGCGTTGAGACTATGGTTGAGACGGCCACGTGCCCATCATAGATGGGGCATCTGCGCCATGTCCTCGACAAACAGCTGAAATGACAGTACGCATACGTGTGTGTGCGCGTGTCTGTGTACGCACGTAAGCGACTCGCTGAGAGGTGCACTGCGTATGAGTTCTCACTTTTCTGTCAAACCTCTCACTTGCTTTGCACCATTTCACTTTTGTGTGCAAATGTTATTATTACACACAGTACAATGGAGCTGGTCAAATGTTTAGGGGCACCCCCAAGGTGGAGTAGATTTGTAATAAGGGAGTAATTACTCAGCTCAAAGCTGTACAGCTTTCCTTTGTAGCCGTATGGCTGTGCTCGGGTGGACGTCAATGAGTAATTACTCCACCTTGGGGGTTCCCCGAAACATCTGACCAGCTCTGCTCCCACTTCGAGTTATTGATCAATTCGCTCTCGCCCTACCATAAGCTTGCCGTCCCAGTTAGCTCAGTTGGTAGAGCGACTGCTCCGGTGAAGCGGTGGTCCTGGGTTCTAACCCCGAACCAGGACAAATTTTTCTGTAACTGCGAAGTTTCTGAGAAAGCTGTACAGCTTTCCTTTGTAGCCGTATGGCTGCGCTCGGGTGGATGTCAATGAGTAGTTACTCCCTTACTGCAGTACAATGGAGCATTTTAATTAGAGACAGCTGGTGAGATGTTTTTAATATGCAGGTGATCGCAATGTTTCTGATGATTGCTGGGAGGCCACCGTCAGCCCATGCCTTCTCCTGCCAGTCAGTCTCTTTTATACTTGACAGCGCAAAAAAACGAGGACAAAAGCGAACGAGGAGACACAACACAAGCATGAATCCACACCAACTAGCCCAACTTTCTGTTCTTATTAGTCAGTCTCTGATTGTCACTTTGCCGCCACTATCTGCCGACAGTGAACGCGACTTGTTGAGTTAAAATAAGTCCAAGTTATCAGGCAACTCATTCATTCTGTAATTTTTGGACAACTGCAGTCACTTTTCGGATAGAGCGGCAACAGCCTGAACCACTCATTTAATCTCAAAGGTCATCTCGAATGGAAGTCTGAATAACCTCTTGAATTCAAAGTTTGTTGCCTCTTCAAAGTACCCGTTGACTCGTTAACGGTCGACCTGCTCCACTTTGCTAAATGCAAAGGAAAGGGCGGCATCATATTTATCACTTTTTGAATTACAAATTTCATAGCTGCTCCACAAGATGTGCTACTTCAAACAAATGCACAGTGTTCAATACAATTAGCACAATCTCGCGTATTTATTTATTTATTTATTTGAAAATACTGCAGCCCCATTCTAGGTGCTATAGCAGGAGTGGGTACATAAAATGTGGTACAATTCCACGCATAAAAGGGTACATGACAGGGATTACAAATATAAACGCTGCACACAACACCATATGACGCTACGACTCAATTGCCAATGCAAAATCAGAAAATGATAATGCACGAATGTTGCCATGCAGAGTTCCCACTCTCCACGGTACGCGGAAAAAAGCTGTATTTGAAAACGTTAGTACGGGCAAAAAAAGGTTGGATATTAAGATCGTGATGGCTCCTGGTTGCAGATGGTTTTGAAAACGAGATATGCTTACCCTCTGAAAGGCAATTAGCAGAATGCACTATTGAGTGAAGAAGTTTAAGGACTCAGTTTTTCGGCGGGATGCGAGCGGACTTAATTTTAGGGAAAACATCGCAGATATGAGAGTGAAAAATGAAAGCCGTAGCAGCGGAAAATAAATCTTACAGCTTTTCGCTGTACAGATTCTATTTGATCATTTTCACATTGCTTATATGGATTCCAAATATTTGAGGCGTATTCAAGAATAGGGCGAATTAGAGTTTTGTACATGAGCAATTTTGCCTCTTTAGTAGCATCCCGTACTGTGCGCCTCAAGTAACCTACCTTTTTAAGAGCTTTAGCTGTGATGTGATCGATGTGTTTTGACCATGTCATATTGTGAGAAAACAACGACTCCAAGATATTTACTATATTCATGTACCCATTGCAGGGATGACTAGTCGTAATTAGAAGGTGATAGGCGGTTGGTGAAAGACATGACAATTGTTCTGCTGAAATTGTTGTTGTTCTGCCACGTATTGCACCAGTCACAGAACATACCAAAACACTCATTCAAAAAGACTCATTCATATGTCAAACCATGCGGCAGACACCAGCACATGGCTGCAGCTGACGGAACGTTTCTGCAATTTTTCACTCGATTTAGCCGTTCCACCGAGAGCACTATTGTCAGGCTACACTTGTAACGCAAGAACTGGCTCTCCACTGGCACGGCACTTTTGTGAACTAGTGCAGAAAGTGCAGCGAAATCGAGGAGACCGTTTAAAAGTGAAATCAGTATACTTTTATCGGTGTAAATCAAAAAGTCCAGCCCCTAGATATATTTTATTTTTGCGAACAGCATATGAAAAATGTCTTACGCTGAAGAAAGTTTATTCAAAGTCACGTTTGCTTTTTTCTTTTTTTTGCTTATTGCAGTCTTTATGCATATCACCATTTGTATGTGCAGTGGGTTTGTACAGTGCGTAGTAACAGGGCCAGTCTATCTGGCTAAGCAGAATGCAAAGCCAGCTCTGCAGCCAACTTGTTTTTTTTTTTTTCAATGGTTATATGCGAAGGCGTGTACAATGGGATCTGCAGTGCACCCCTTATAAGCATGGAGGAGAGGGGCGCAAACTGAGTCATATAATGTTCCCTGTTGTCCAAAGGACATGAACAGGTTTTACGATAAACGTTGTCCCCCTTTTATAGAGAGGCCTTTGCATGTCTATGATTATACGTTTGTGTCAGTGTGACCGATTAACTGCCGGTTAACCCATTGAAGGCCGGTGATTATCGGCGTGTGGCCCAAATGTTCCTTGTCGTTGCACAGGTCCTGTGGGCCGTGCACCTGACCTGGCTGCGATGGCTGCTCGTGGTAGTGGGTGCCACACTGTCCGGCTGGGTCTTGGTCGCCACACTGTGGCCCTCCTTTAGGGAGGACTCCCGCAAGGTATGTGCCACTGCAGTTTTTTTACCAGTGCACACCAACCCAGCTGTGTCTTTTTTTCCCTCCTCCTTTGTGCAGGTCTAACGGTGTTGAAGTGTTCATGAATGTATTTGTGACCAAAAAGAACATTCCTTGTGCTGTGGGAGGACTACATTACTCGGCATAAAGAGCAGTGAAAGCACGTGGTCGAGTTGATATGTGCTGTAGTATCGAGCTTTCTCTGCAAACATGGCCACAGTTCAGCAGATCTTGATTGTTTTTATTTGTTTAATTGTCTTGTCTGATTTAGATTTTTTGGGTTTTGTTTATTTTCACAGATGGCCGCCATCACCTCTGCTGTTGTTTTTGCATTGCATGCATTACTGGCACTGGGCTTTGTGGTAAGTATTTTTCTGCACACGTCACATCTTGGGGTGCTTAAGCAAATTTTCATGTTGTTGTCGACATCATCAGAGCTAAGCCGTATGCAACTAGTTGAAGTCCGCTGCTACTCTGTTCCAAACCGCATCTCCTTTTGGGTCCTTTAATTGTGTATGCATCGTTTCTAATGTATTGCTAATTGGTGATTGGACTGGGAGTGAAATGTTTATGTCCCAAAAAAACAACAGTGGACTATAATTTATAGGTTCCCAAGAGCAGTTAACCCTTCTTCAACTTCGATTTTGTAGTTGCTGTTTAGTAGCAGTTATTGTAGTACTCACTGAGATGTTTTGTAGTCTGTAATTTGTAAGCGGCCTTTGTTGTTGGTTTTGATACTTTTTTTTTATGAAATGTTAAGGCTGAGGTTTTGCTTCCCCAAAATGCTCAGTGATCACGCATTGATCTTGACTAAAATGTACTTCTGGTATGGATTGCCTCTTTGTCCCTCTAAGCATTCTTAGTCGTCATTTTATCTTGGACATTGGTCAGGTAAGCTGAATTCTTTGGAAGCTCAATAGCTCTTGCTCTTGTTGTGCCTCATTCTTTATGGCCCCTTCATTTTATTTGTGTACTCATCAGCCGATGGTTGTTTTCAACTTTTCAGAAGTACTTCTTTCAACATGAAGTTGTGCACAGTGTCCAAGCATCCCTGCCACCACTAGTCACCTCAGCAACAACCATCCATCCCATCAGCAGCAACATGACAAAAGTGGTTGTGCCAGTAAACAACACTCATTGACATTTTGTCACGACAGTTCCCACGCTGTGATACGTTCCATTAAAACAAACCACTAAAATGCCCAGCATGGTTTCTCTATGTGCTACAGCTGCAGTGCTGGGCAGATATTGCATCCCAGCTAAAAAAAGTTAAAGGGGGCAAAAACAATTAGCGAAAAGAAGAATTTGTACAAGTTAGTCTTTGCAAAGTGAGGCGCCAAGGAGAGTGCATGAGAGTGGCGTGTCTGCCTGGAAGTAAGAAGGTGAACGTAAAGGGCTAGGATCTAGTGCGAGCTTGTGGTTAAGTAAGAGAAATAAAAATTTGAGACGGAGGAATTTTCTTCTTGCCTGCAGAGTGTTAATACCATCTTCTGCCATTATTTCAGATACCGAATCGGTGCAACTGTATTTCGAATAGATAAAACCGTACTGCCCGTCTCTGAATTTTTTCCAAAAAATTTATATTGCACATTGTATGGGGTTCCCACACAATGCAAGCATATTCCAGCTTGGGCCTTATAAGTGCTGTGTAAGCTAGAAGTTTGACATGAGTGGGAGCATCCTTAATAAGCTTGTGCCTGAGCAAGCATAGTTTGCGAAAGGCTGAAGAGGAAATGTTATGAATATGTGTGTTCCAGCTGAGTCAATTATTTAATGTATTGCCGAGATATTTATATTTTTGAAGTTCGGCGGTCCTGGACAGAGTAAGAGCACTGAAGTGGGTGTTTTTTTTCCTCGTTATGCAAAGTAGGACAGATTTTTCTAAGTTAAGCTGCAAACTCCACTCCTGGCACCACAGTCATATGTTAATTAGTTCAACATTAAGTGCATGCTGGTCTTCAGGTAATATAATTTCATTGAAGATAATGCATTCGTCTGTGAAGAGACGAATTTTCACGGGATCATGGATCACTTTAACTATGTCGTTGCAAAATATCAGGAAAAGGACCGGCTCGAGAACACTACCCTATGGAACTCTGGAAGTGACTGGAAGAAAGTTGAGCCATTAACATGTATGTACTGAGAACGATTGGGTAAGCATGCAGAAATCCAGGCAATGAGAAAACTGGGAAGTCGAGTTGCTTTAATTTGAAAATAAGCTTGTCATGTGGAATACGATCAAAGACTTAATTGAAGTCTAAAAATATGACATCTATTTGCCCACCTCTATCGAGGTCAGAAGCAAAAAAATGAACCACTGTTGTTAAGTAGGTAGTGGTTGATAACCCCTTTCTGAAGCCATGCTGTAATGGAGATAGAATGTTGTGCTGATTTAAGAAGTCTGCGATGTGAGTGCTCATGATATGTTTAAGCATTTTACAGGTTGACATTACCAAGAAAATAAGACGGTAATAAAATACTAAGAGTGAGTTACCTTCTTTAAACAGAGGCACTACACGCGCTATTTTCCAGTCAGCAGGAAGAGAGGAAGATCTAATTCAAAGTTGGAAGATTAATGCATAGTTGCTCTGCATAGCGCCGGAGAAATGCCCTAAAATGAAATGAAGTGTCGTATCACAAGGAGCGTTTATGAGTGGGCTATAGATGGAAAACACGCTGCTGAAATGGCAATTGAAATGTGATGCAATAGCCTCAGGATCTGTTATTAAGGTGCCTTCGTGTGAAATTTGATCAATAGATTTCTTGAATTCACTAACAAACCTCCAGAATTTTTCAGGATCTGATTTGATAAAATTAGGCAAGGTAGTATTAAAATGAAAGTGTTTGGCTGACTGAATGGCAGAGGAAGATTTACTGAGGCAGTTCCTCGTCCCGAAGCAAGGAATCCTGCATACAAAAACATGCTGAACCTCGTTTTCCTACAAGAAAACCCACCTCCTCCAGGAGTGACTCGTAGCCCACCAGTGCATATTACTATGGTAAGTGTTCAGGTGGTCTTCGGAATTCTCATGTAATCTGTTGAACCGCTCCATCTGAGCTAGGCTGTCTGACGACCTCAGTAGGATACCAGAATACTGTGGCAAAACGTTTCAGTTTCGATTTCCTGTCGCGCTTTTTGCTATCAGGCATATTTTTTCTTGTTTTTCTGCGCGATGCGTGACTTTGCTCCCGTATTCACTCTGGGAAACCCCGAAGCGTGCGCTTTGTGCTGCGTGTAAGTTACAGCACGGTTCATTCAGGTAAGAACGCGCGCAACAACGGGAAAGTAAAAGTGTGCCAGGAAAACGAGCGAACTTTCGATTTCGTGCGCTCGGCTGTGCAGCGCATGCGCAGCCGTCAGTCTAGTGATACACTAGAGTAGGACGAGTGAGGAGTGAAATAATTGGAGGCGCGAAGCATATGTCGAATAGACGTTGGGAGCGCTGCGATCGAAGTAGCGTTAGCACTCTCCGTGGAAGCTTGGCAGAGGACGCGGTCGAAGGCATGATGTCACTTTTACTGGTTAGTTGCTCGTTTACCACCGCGGATAACAAATTCCCGGTGCTTGAAGAATGCAGAGCCCTCTTTCGAAGCGTTGCTTTGGCATGCCACAACCAATTATGTGTAAACACAACTTCAACAAATCCTTTTCTCATTGCACATAAAATTAAGTTAGATATATAAATCAGTGCTTCTTTACCTTTGGGATGAGTGTAACCTTGTTTTTTCTTCAGTTTACCAAACATCATAAACTTACCTTCTTTGTCTGTTTGTGGGCAAAGGCTGCGGACAAAGCACGCGAGTGACAGGCGCGCATAAGCCGATAAATGAGCTTGGCGCGTGTAAAAAAGATATATAAAAACTGGTTGATTTCCAACTGCTTGTTCATTGAGTGCTTGCAATGTAGATTTATAGACTCATTAAATATGCTTGCATGAATATATGCTGGCGGAATTTCATTTGATCCAAGCAAATGCACGTAAAAGCACGTAAAAGCGCGTTGCGTGCGTTTCCCCCCCCATGACACCTCGATCAGAGCGCCCTCGGTCAATATTTTACCACCGGAAGTCGGAGCGGATGGCTGGTTAGCCCACTGCTGTCAAATGAGTTGGATGTTCGAAAGCAGCTGATGTGAACATGGCGTAAGGTGCGCTGGCTGTTGCATATAGGCTGGTCGCCCGCGCTGCTATCCGCGCAGTGCTTGCTGCTTGTATTTGATCCTGTACGCATCGTGTGACCTTACGGCTGCACCTGCTCGCGCTACTTGACGGTAAGTTTCGCCTCCAGAGCCTGCCAATGGGCTGCGCGAGAGCAACAGTTGTGTCGAGTCTGGGCAGGGCAGTTTCATTCAATGACAAATGAGTACGCAAACAATTCCGCGTGCTTTTTGTCCCTATCTCTTATCTGCGACGTGAAAGAACAGGCTCGCGAGGCCTTGTGTTGGCGCGATTTGTCGTATGACTGGACTGAACCAAGCTATCCAGATGCCCGCTTACGCGTCGCGTCAGTAGCCAAGGTCGCGAGTGTCTTAAGCATTCCCGTTTGGCGATACTCTGAACAGAATGCCCCTAAAAGCAGCGCAAGAATATCTTGTAACCTGAAGCGAATCGCACTAATCGTCTTGTTTGCTTCTGTGTGAAAACATCTGATCGCTGCTCTTGCAGGCTGTGTTCTGCCCGCGCGGATTTCTTGTGTGCGAACCGGTTTCTTGCTGTTGCAAGCTGATCTAGTAACCCCGCGCACACGCGCCGCTGTCACTGCGGCCTTCGAAATGCGCGCATCTGTCTGCGCTGTCAAGTGCTGATGACATCCTTCGTAAGAGCTGCCCGGTTCTCGCCCATTTACGCGGAGATCGCAGAAAACGGCTTCTGTGCCGTGGAATATTTATTTTGGCACCTTTCGAAATAGCCTGTTACAACGCTGCTTTTTGGGCGCTAAAATATCGCTCTGAGATCACATTTTTAGGGTGTGTTTCACCTGCATACTTGATGCGGTTGAAGTAGAAATCGAAAATCTCCGTCGCTTGCAAGACACCGGTTCTTGGAATTGCCATCTGGCGGAGAAGTTGAACGATCATCAGAAACTAGTTCGCGGCCCGCTGTCCGAACTGTCGAAACTGGCACCTGCCGAACGCCGGCCTTGCGGTCAGACGGCGGTTTTCCATTTCTACTGCAGGATTGGCACAAATGCCGACGCCAAGGGCGTTATGTGAAAGTTGCGAGGGAACACACCAAGTAGCACAGAAGGAAATACTTCAAAAGTACCAATATGTACACAGCTAGAGTTCTGTCTTTGAGAAGCAGACTGAGGCCCCACTCTTGTTTCACTGTTTCGCTTTATTTGGAGATAAGAATCCCTGGTGTAATAGATATCTGATGAACGACTGTGGACGGACACTGAGCATGTTGCTAGCCATGGTCACACTTTTTCACGTCATTAGAAAAGTACTGCAATAACAGAAATGTGGCACAACATGAAGTGCTACACTCATTGTTATTTCTGACTCATCTTCGCTGTTCTTGTGCATATTATGAAGCAATTGCATAAGCCACTGAAGGGTGTAAGCAAAATAGGTATTTCCATAATTGCATTTCATTTTTAATATATTTCTCTTCATAAACTGTGGCTGACACATTCTCAGATGAGGCACTTAAAGCATACACAGTTTTGGTGGCTTAGTGGTAACGGTGCCCGGCTGCTGACCCGAAAGACAAAGGTTCGATCCCGGCCACAGTAGTCACATTTTGATGGAGGCAAAATGCTAGAGGCCTGTGTACTATGAGATGTCAGTGCACGTCAAAGAACCCCAGATGGTTGAGATTATCCAGAGCCCTCCACTACAGCGTCCCTTATAGCCTGAGTCACTTTGGAACATTACACCCTGTAAATCAAACCAAACCAGTTTTGAAGTACAATGAGCTTCAGGGTAGGCATTACGATAGGTTTCAAAACTAGCTTTGTGGAAAATGAATTTGAAAACATTTTAAAGATAGCAGGTAAAAGATAGCATAATAAGCAATCAAGGTTAAAGATTGCAGATAACTCATTTGGTGCAAGGGCAGTAAAGGAAGGCATTTGTGTAATAAGCTCTCCCAATAGATAGCATTAGGACTGAAAAATTTATTTTGGGAGAATTGAGTCATTAATGAGGAGCAACTGCAGTTGCTGAGAGGATGTGAAAAACAATAAAACAGTAATGACAGTATAAGCTGCAAGAAGCAAAGCAGTTAAGACAAAAAACCACAATTGTAATAATGGACGGTTCACAAAAGTAATGTAATGATCCTATATGCTAGGAAGCCTTATATAAATATGTATAATGCCAGGTGTTTCATCTGAAATGTTCTGCAATATTTAAAAATACGCTTTTTGAGTTGGAAGAATGCTTTTTTGCCATAGCATTGTCAGTGGTGTAGTGCATCGGAATACAGCTAAGACATGCTAACTTAGGCTGGTTAACTAATACTGAGTTTTTAACTTTTTCACATTTACTACATGTTAGTCTTTTTGTTTATTCAGGGGTGTGTAGCCCACCGTAATATTCATACCAGTTTTAAGAATGTTGACAACACAGATATGCTTGGCTCTGTGGCCCAACAAACTTAGGCCCAACAAACTTAGGCTATTTCAGTGAGTTACATGCACTGGAGGGGTTGCTTTGCCTGCAAGTGTTGCAAAAGTGCCTGTGTTTTGGCACGATTTAGTCATAATTTGTTAGGCCACAGCACCAAGGGTAACTGCATTTTCAAAATTCTAAAAAGTGATATGAATATTACTTAATGGTGGGCTACACGCCTATAAATAAATAAGGAGACTGACATCATTATTATCATCCTGACTACGCCTATCGCAGGGCAAAGGCCTCTCCCATGTCTCTCCAATTAACCCTGTCCTTTGCCAGCTGTGTCCACCGTATGCCCCCAAACTTGTTAATCCCATCTAACCTTCTGCCGCCCCCTGCTAAGCTTGCCTTCTCTTGGAATCTAGTCCGTTACCCTTAACGACCATTGGTTATCTTCCCTTCGCATTACAATCCCTGCCCAATCCCATTTCTTCCTCTTGATTTCGTCTAGGGTATCATTAGCCTGCATCTGTTCCCTGACCCACCTTGCCCGCTTCCGGTCTCTTAACGTTACACCTTTCCATGCCTCTCCTCATTGTCCTGTTGTACACTTTTCTGTTGAGGGATATAAGCAGGCTAACAGTAAGAGTTCCAAAGCTAACTACTCAGTATTAGTTAACCAGCCTACTGGTCAGCACTTATTGTATTCTGGTGTGCTACATCGCTGACAATACTAGGCCGAAAAAGTGCTGTTCTAACTCAAGCCTATTTTTGAAAATTGCAGAACATGTTAGGTGAAACACCTGGCATACATGCAGAGCAGAAAGTTTTAGAGCTAGCTGATTTCGGCTGTGCCAAACTGAGTTTTTCATTGCTGGTCTTAATATGACTGTGAGGAGAAATCAGTGTTATCACAGCTCAAACACTATTCTTTCTTTGGGCTGTGGAAATTAGGCTACAGTGAGTGCCAGGAGTTCTAGGTTGCACCCAGACATGCTTGGAAAGGCAGCAGATTTTGTAGTTGAACAGGATAAGCTGGTGGCTTAGTTGGTTTTGCATGATATTTCAACAGCACCTGCTAGACACGGTATGTAAACGCGAAGACATTTAAGCCGACATTCACCACTTACTGTGGGACTGCCCTGCTCTCAAGCCTGCAAAGATCTGGCACCTGAAGGTAGCGGCTCTTTTTGACAGAGCAACCCTGCTTCATATATTGCCTGGACCATACCATCGCTCACTACTGGACTTCATAAAAGCAGCTAATCTTTTTCCATTACTTTAATCATTACTGCACCCTTCATCACACCTTCGGTCATTGATGCCCTGATGCAATAAATCTCGCTTTAAAAGAAAAAAAGACACACGAGCGCTGAAGTGCAACTTTGAGAAGGATGCCAACCACTACATATATACCCTCAAGCAACTGCCCACCAGGACAAAACCGGAATCAGAGCACGTGTCAAGTCACAAGCTGGATAAAAAAGTTTAAAAATTTTGTTAACTGTTAAGTGTACAGTAGACAGCGAACCAAGCCCGGAGAAATAACTGATCACAACAAGCAGCAGTAAAACCTATTTCACTTGCCCTGTTTTCTGCATAAAAAGCAGTAGGCACAACATTTAGTACAGAGAACATCTCTTTAAAAGCGGTAAAAGCAACAACCAAGCGCGACATCGAAGCATGAAGATGGTCGAGCCGAAAATCTGATGTAAGAGCCAACAATTAACACGGCTGTACAATAAAAAGTCATAGCAAATAACGACATGTAAAACATTAAAAAGGTAAAATTTGAAAACTAGAAGAGAAAAACAAGGGATGCAAGAACTTATAAAAAAATGAAGGGAAAACCCACTGGAAAAACCAGGTTAAAATCACATAAAGCCAGACAGGAATGCGATCTCTTTGTTTGAAAGAAAAACGGAAGGCATACTAACGCATTCACTCTTGAGCTTCGAAATCTTGGTTGGTTCTATTATTTCGCGAGTCAGTTGGTTGGGGCATTTCTTCAGAATGGTTTTTCTTTCAAACATAGGGGGGCATTGTTCATTAGAGCCTTGATTTTTACGCTTACAATTCCTAGAGTGCACTGACAAGTTCCTGAGTGATGGTCCAGATAGATCCCTTCAATGTTCCATTAATCTCTCGTTGATACATCGGCCTGTTTGGCTGATGTACGCCTCCCTACACGATAGAGGGATCGAGTAGACTGCTCCCTCGAAACATGTGACCAAGGGTTCTCTGTGCCACGTGGTACAACTGGTGTTCTTTTTTGTCGTGGCATTGGCTCTCCGTCACAGTCTGGAAAGGCGCTGGGGGGGTCGTGAAAACCACATCTTTTTGGCTACAAAAATCTGCTAGAAAACCAGATTTTGTAGCCCCTTTGTTCAGCCAAGTGCACTTGCATGGTCAAGAGTGAGCTTGCTCTTGATATTACGTGTGACAAGGTCTCTCTTGTGAAAGAAGTGAACGCCCCTTGTCACGGACTTCAGTTCTGTATTGGCTTTATTATGGGGGCAAGCTAGGGGAATGCTGAAGTGGTTGCTTTATATGAGATGCATGTTCAGCTCAGTATGGCCATGTATGTATACTCCATTTCATACATCAAGTGCAATGCTGTGAAAGGTATCAAAGTAGTCCGCACGGGAAAATAAAGGGAGGCGTGTTACTCCGCGCTTGTTCTGTTTTGAGTGGTCTAAGGCACGAGAAAGCAGCAGCGTTTAGTTGGCAATAAGAATGCATGTAATCAAGCTCATGACAAATATTTCTTGTAATAGGCCTGCAGGCAAAGCATTTACTATGTTTCGCTCACCGCAAGGAACGCATTACTTTTGGTTGCGGATGCAGGCAGCGCAAACAAGAGCTTTGACAGCTTTGCACCTGATGTATGAAACGAAGTATAGCTGCAGACCAATGTTCTGTACTGCGCTTAGAAAAAAGAAGGCCCTGCATGCCTGCCATGTTCCTTGGCCATGATTTTGCTTGTGGACACGGCAGTATGCTAGTATTGGGGCTGTCTGGAAGGGATGGTGCATGCAACAGAAGGAAAGTGGGACAGGGGGCACAGTTTGGCACTTGTTTTTGTGTCGTCTTGAGCAAGCAGTTGCGTTTCTTTTCCAGAACTACCAGCAGACAGCTATTCTATCTGTGTGGTTCTTGCCGCTGTTGCACTCTGCCCTTGGCAGCAGCGCCCAGTGCCATGGAGTCCTTTTTTGGACCTGACACGGAGGAGCTATGGTTGCCACCTGAGGCAGCAGAGGGAAATGTCGAGTACAAGCTCAAGCTGGTCAGTCCTTCGCAGAGCCGGTTAGAGCACCTGGTCACCCAAATGAAGTGGAGGCTACGGGAGGGTCAGTGGCTCTCTTATTTGGAAGAGGGCGGGTTGTTGCTGGCACGGTGCATACACAGCCTTGTGTGTCCTGAAAGTGTCAGCACAATTGCTGTTCAGGATTATTTGGTAACTAACAGTCAAAACATACTGCAAAAAGTACGAGCAGGACATAAGCAAATATGACTCTGTATTCATTTGTTCTTGCAGTTTACTAACATTTATATGCTGTCTTCTTTAAAAAAAATATAAAAGACAAACTTCAGGGCTGACAAATAGGGTGGCCTTATGAAGAAGACCATCAGCATCACTCAAGGAAAAGGATTTCAGGACGACAGTGCCAGACTCGAGACATTCTTGTATGCTTTGGCGAGCTTTGTGCATGCTTCGTGCAAGCATTCGTGCATGCTGAGCTTTCTTTTGTAGGACTATATTTTAAACAACAAATTTGTGGTTCTGTACATTGAAAACTTAACAGGCGACGGCCGATTTTTCGGACTTCCCGCAAAAACGCCCAAAAGATTAAATTTAACCAAAAAAAATCATTTAACTTATAGCCAGTATGCCGGAAGAAGGGGTCAGTAGTTTCGTGTGCATTCTGAAGCTCCTCATGATTAAATCTTGCCGCACGGCGTGTACACTGAAGACGGGCGGTGATTAGTTCGGCCTACGATGGCTGTGCTGCCTTCGTCATATCGCCGACGAGTGCACGGGTTGGGCCAAAGCCTAGATGCAAAAGCGAACCAGTTGCTGCGGTGGAACTGCGCTGCGCCCGCAGTGCAATGAGCCCGGAACGAGAAAGCGAAGATGGCAAAACGATAAGAACCGACAAACAGCCGAAGCAAGCGCTCCATCGGCGTTGGCCTTCGGAGTTAGGTCTAGAGTCATTCTGCATTTTGTCACCCACAGTGTCTTTTTCAGACTAGAAAAGACATTTCGGCGTGAACATTGCTAACTCAAGTTGGATTTCGTGGAAACGCTCATGCACCTGGAGTCATGTAATGCAAGGGGCTCCATCCTAGCACAAACTTTCAAGGGCCTATCGATGGCTCGCTGTTGCGACTAAAATTTCGGTGCAGTTGCTCGCAATACATGACCGGTGGCAGCTGCTGCTGCGCAGTACACTGGAACGAAGGACAGCGTCATTGAGATTTTTCCCTGACCGTTGCATATGTACAAGAATGCAAAGGTTCTTGAAAGACAAACATTAATTAAAATATTTGTCCTCTACTTGCTAATTTCATGTCCATTACGTTTTTCATATCAGTGGCATGCACTAATTTGCTGGTTCCGGACCGATATAGTTCTAGACTTCGTGTGATATTTTGTTTACTTATTAAATAAGCGAAAACATGGAAACATTGGTATCAGTTATGTCTGCCAGGAGTGAACAATAAGGGGGTAGTTGGTATGACATGATTACAAGACATAAAACTGAGCAGGGGACAAGACACAGGAGAGAAGCAAACAGGAAGAGCTCGCCCTGTTTGCTGTGTCTTGTCCCCTGCTCAGTTCTATGTTTTGTAATCATGTCTGCCACGATTTTTAAGACATACGAATACATTCTTTTATTTAAAAAAATACATATTTCACTTGTCTAGACAGTGCGTAGCGTTATCTAATACACAATGGAATTGTCAATGGCAGTGGCGGCAGTTATTATTGGTGCGTTTGATCCCTCCACAAATTCTATGAGGAGGCCGCGCTGCAACATGAGCCCCCCCCCCCCACGGGCAAAATTTCTGGCTATGCCACTGGTCGGGGGGCAAACTGCCTACTGTGTAATGATGTCCCAGAGATGTGATAATTTTTTCAGTCATGGCCACAAACAGTGTCCTTTGACCATGCAGGCCAAGGGGAAGCCATCTATGAGATTGGTGTGGAGGACGGGGGCCTGCTGGTGGGTCTGAGCCAGACTGAAATGGCCGCTTCCTTGGCCACCCTGGAGTGCATGGCCACCAAGCTGGGTGCTTCGCTCACTGTCCTGCGTGAACGTACCACCGGCAACGCCCGCAAGGCTGCTGAGGTAGGAAGGAAGCGGCAGCTTGTGCTGCTCAAGGGGCTGGTGTCTGACGTCTTGAAGCTACACCAGAGCTTGGTGGGGCACAAGGGGCAAAGCTGTGGGGTGGCGGGGCCTTGTCACATTGCACTAAGTGTCACAGCGGTAATTGATGACAGGTCCTGCAGCAGCCAGCTCTTTGTCAAGCTCAAAAGCTCCATGTGGTGCATTTTTTGAAAATTTGCACATATCAAAATTAGGCAGAAATAATTAACCTTCATCAGCGGGAGTGACAATAGTACTACCTAACTAAGTGACCGCCAAACTGCCCAACCACATTCTTATAGAGTTACACCCACTTATAACAATACTGGTTATAACAATATATCGGATGTAATAATGGCCAGTCGCATCACCATCAGCTTTACCATGTGTTCTATGGTAAAATTACCCGCTTATAGCAATGCTGTCATAGCATATTATCGGTTATAACAATTAAATCTGGTCATTGAGTGTCAACAATAAAAGGAACAAACACATGGAAACGCTACAACCACACCAGCAAAACCACATTTACAACACAAAAGCACTTGTGTGTGGAGCCGACCGACGAGCCGAGCCGGCGCAGCGGCGTTGCGAAAGAATCCGTGACCATGCACTCGGAGTCACCGCCGCCGGGTGAGTTGAGGATGCTTTCTTGTTGCAGCGACGCAGGCAGGAGAAATGACGTATGCGTTCCTCTGTGCAAAAGGCCCATGCAGAGAAGAAAGTAGGGAGCGTGATGGGGAGCCCTGGTGGAGCCATTATTAACTTTTATGAGGGGTGCGCCGCTCACAGAAAGAAAACGTGCCGGCGCGTTTTTCTTTGTTTTTGCATTCCTAGCTACGACTGGCACCGGCAGCGCGTGTGTTGTCCCATCTTCCCTAGTTCTTCGGTAACTTGGCCACGGTCCTCACTTCACAGATTTCACATCTCCCAAGAGCAGGCATCACCGCGTCAGGCAAGTTGCTCTGTTGCAGCATTGGCCACACACACCATATGCGTACCCTCAATCAGTCGCTGCGGTGCACGCACGTTGCCAGCGTGGTTTTTGTCAGCTGTCAGAGCACCTTTGGTGTTATGTACGCTTTTTGGATTTCCTGTAAGCATTTCTTCCGGAAAGTGGAGTTGAAGCTTCTACCAATGTGCTTTTATCATCGGTAAAAGATGATGATTGCAGCCTGTCGATCGAAGAATTCTTGCACGCTGACGATGCAGTCGTGACATATGAAAACCTCACCGACGAGACAATCATGGTAACTGTCATCGGCGCGGACAGCAACGAACAGGAACCTTTGCAAGTTGTAATTAATGGTAAAAGCTCGTAATTCAACCTAAATTAATTGGGAAATCCATATAATTCGAACTGCCTGCACAGTTCAGGCCAACACCCATGTTAGTCTATGCCGTCGCACGCTCGCTAATTCAGACATTACCTATCTCGCACCGAATAATTCGAACGGGATCCAAAATGGAGGCTACTTCCAGGTACGACTAGCACGGCAAGCGATTGGCCAAATAACCCTGTTAAAACCTGATTTCTATGCTGCAGAGTCATTCGTGCACTTCAGACGTGTGTATGCCAGGCGTGATGACAACAGCCCCGTCTTGGAATCAGTCAGACCTCATAATTTCGATTTCGCTTTTTGAGCTTCGAGCAAGCCTATAGCAGCCATCTAACCAAGCCCTGCTGCGCACCGTTTCGGGTGCTGATTGGCGCGATCGCATTCGTCCGCGTGGTTCTCTCTCTGGTTCTTCCAGTGAGCCGAAACTGCACGCTTGTCATGTGCCGTTTGCTGTTGGTGCAGTGAAACCTCCTCACACGCGACGCTGCCGCTCGTGAGGTGTGTGACACAGTAGCGGTGGAGCTCCAGCGCTTGCGCATCGCACCGTGAACGTTGTTGGGGAGGCCCTTACCGCATTTGAGCAGTTCACCTTCAACGCTTCCGACAGTATGCATGCAGTAAAGCATTTGTGAAAATGCAAAAAAAAAAAGAAATAATAATAATTGCGCGATGTTCTCATCTCAAAAGCAAGCAACCATTGTCCAGTCTTTCACTAAACAAATACAGTCAATTCTTGTTAGTTTTTCACGATCATTTGAACATTTTTTCGGTCCCCTGAAGTTCAAATTAAAGAGCTTTTACAAGCATCAGAACAATCAAACCCCCTCCTGGTCTTTCCTGTCAATAAATGCTCAAAAGTTTGCCATCCTTTCTTTTTTTTTGGCAGCACCTGGTTATAAGAATTATCGGTTATACCGGTGGTATTTTCATGGCACTTCAATATTGTTTTAAGTGGGTTTGACTGTATTGCAAAATTACCAAAAGCTATTGGCTGCAGTTGTTCTGACAACGCGGATAGTTGCCAAGGTGCGGTGTGTAACAGGGCAACAGCCTTGCTGGGCAGTGTTTAGATGTGTGTCTTTGCTGAATTGCCTTTTCGCATCATCGCTGCATTGGCTTTGTGTAGAGGGCTCAGCATGTGCTCCCGCTGTCTGTGTTTCATCCCCCCACAGTATTTGCATTCTTTTATCATGTTAGGCTTGAGGCCACACTTTTGAGTAGACCCATTGAGGTGAATTGTTACACAGTCTTTGAAAGGTCTGTTGGCTGAGCTGTGATCGGTGCAAGGCTACTATGAGCCATTATTGCGAAATGCCAAGCTGTACTGGGACATAATTAAATGTGGCAGAGCTGAGTGCAGTGTTGCCCATTTGCTGTTAGACCAAACGAAGTACCTTTCGTCCTTAGGTGCTTGAGTGTTGTAGTCCTGACGCTGGAGAATTTCAGATGCATAGAGCAGTTGCTGAAGGTTTTTAGGAGGAGGCGGGCACTTGGAAGGCTGGCCGTCATTGTGAGCGGAGCATTGGTGTTGCTGTGTGTGACAGGTGCTGGTCCGCAAGGTTCCCGAGGACCAGCAGAGTATTGAGATCCGGGTGGCTGTGCTGGGCAGCGTAGATGTTGGCAAGAGCACCGTGCTGGGAGTGCTCACCCAGGGCGAGCTTGACAACGGGCGGGGCAGCGCACGTCTCAACCTTTTCCGGTCAGTAAGTTTTTTCTTTAATGAGGAAGCATTTAGGCTCTCTTGTAACAAAAAAATTCCGGCTTCTCCATAACAAAATTTCCTGATTGGTCAATTCCCTTGTGATGTCATCAGGGTCACCTGATCTCAGTTGACCTGTCAGAGAGTACTCCCTGATTGATTGAGGGAGGTCACGTAACCTTGTGACATCATCACAACGTGCCCACCATGGAAGGTGGCAACCTGCCCACTGGATAGTGAGCAAACTGCCCACCATTGCCAAATTCAATGCAGTTGCCACCTGCTCGCTATAGCGCTCTGCATGGAGCTTGATAAAAGCAACATTGGTCTCGCAGCCCCGCTGGTGACTGTGTCTGAGACAACCACCTGCCGGGGCAGTGGCAGTGGTGCACCCATGAGCCAGTAGGGGTGTGAGTACTCAACACCATTTGAGCACCAGTCATGGGGCACCACCTAAGGGCTAAATGCTATCACCCAAGTTTTTAGAGAGAAGCTTTTAGGTGTTTATTCCTGGATGCCACGGTGTAGTCATTGGCGTAGTCGGCTGCCACGGGAAGATCCCAGTGTGTGGCTAGCAGTGTAACATGCCAGTCATGAAGAGCTGCTCTCAGACCGGCTATCGTAATCGTCTGTCAATTTTTTTTACTGTGACAGCAGTGTTACTGTTATCCCCTGGGAATCTGATGTCTGTTCAAGTGGAGCCTCCAGCCCCTGCAAAGCCACCTCCCCAATGCATGCCTAATGGGCTGCCCACTCATCCACTGCCACCCCTGCCCACCTTTGGTGTACACAAGTGCCATTCATCACCCACCCGCCTCCACCCAATCCACGCAGCAGTGGAATGATACGGCGCAGTCCAATTCAGAGATGCACTGGGAGAGCCCTCCGGGGCTTGGAAGTACCACCCTGCAACAGCGTTCACACCCCTTCCCACCCTCCTAGCTAGGTGGCTGCCCGTACTGTCACAGGTGTGAAGCCTCGGCCTAGAGTAAAAGTGTCAAAGTAATTATTGAAGGTAAACCCAACTACTTTACAGGATTGCTGCATCAGATGTCTGATTGTCGTCTTTCTTTTTTCTCTTGGGCATGGCTCGAAGGCCTTTATGCTGCTGCTTGGCTTAAGCACAAGCTGGTGACCTTGCGATTGTAATTACTATACCCTGTAAATACCTTACTCTAAAGCAATTTTCTTGATTTTGGAATGTGGTGCCACTGTTGTCATTGTGCAAGCAAACTGTCCCTGAGACATATGGTGCACTTTTTGCAGCTATAAGGCGTTATTTTTGGTTGACCTCAACTGACTGTGTGCAGATGGACAGCACTGAGCATCTCACTGATGCTTGTCCATGTCTGGAAATGAGCTGTGAGGTATGTTGTGTGAAAATAATTTCGACAAGCATGTCTGGAAATGAGCTGTGAGGTATGCTGTGTGAAAATAATTTGGTCTCCACGGTGCTGTGTGAGTAACCTGGCATTCTGTAAATATGGTTGCTGAGGTGGCTGGTGTTTCCTCTCCCTCAAGCAGAAGCTCATGCCTTACTCGGGGTGGGTATGCAGGCATCTGCATGAGATCCAGACTGGCCACACGTCGTCCATCAGCAGGGAGATCCTGGGCTTCACCAGCCAGGGGCAACCTGTCACATACGGCCGCTGCCGTAGTCCCGAGGAGCTGTGTGAGCGGTCGGCCAAGCTCATCACCTTCATTGACCTGGCCGGACACCACAAGTACCTGCGCACCACTGTCTTCGGTCTCACCGGTGTGTAGTTGTTTGCTTGGTAGGCAGATTATAGCAGTAGCTAATGAGAAGGGATATGTTAGAGGTTTAGAATTCTGGGCCAGTCGGATAAAGAGCGCAAAGATTATAAATTGCATACATATAGGGAAGAGATGTCCATCTTGTCCACTCTTCTCACTTAGTGTCTTCTCTTTTTCACTTCCTGGTCTTTTCAAAGAAGGAAATGGCAGCAAAGTGGAGACATAAACAGTGCCAACGCCTTTTTGATTTGTTTTTATCAGGCATAAGTGCAAACATCACGATCACATCTGGGGACAAAAAGAAAAGCCTTTCAGTTTAGTTCAAGCTCGAGCCTGTGCACCGCTCTAGAGTGAAAAAGCTGTTTCTTTTTTCCAGCAGCTCAGGACTTGCTCACAATCCAACATCACCGTTTTACTTGGAGTAAAATCTCAGGCAGTTCAGCCCTTTCAGGATCGGAAAAAAATATCTGAATCATCTAGGCTACCTCACTGCAGGAATGCACGCATGCTGACCCATGTTTTGTTGCCATAGGCGATTGTGCTATCAGTCCTCTTTCGTGGTTGAAGGTCTCTCGCTTTCTGCTTCGAAGACGTTCGCGTTCTTGGCTGTTGGCTGCAGTACTTGTGGAAGGTTCCACCGATGTTGGTGCCATTGTGTTAGGTCATAGCAACATAGTTAGCAAGTGAAGTTTTCAGAGGTGAGTCAAACTAGTCATTCCATTTGAGCACCGGGTGATATATAGCTTTCATGCTACTAGTGTGCACACACTGATTGGTCCCGACGTGGCAAGTTTGCACCCACCTCACTGGCATGTGGCACCGCCTGGCACCCTCAAGGCAATTCTTGTGTCGATGTCCACATATACTTCGTTGTCTGTTGGCACGCGCCGGAAGCTCCTCCTTCGTCCGCTGCCTAGTGTGTCCCTTTTGTGATGCCCAGTAGATCTGCCTTCGCAGCATCCTTATTGAGTGATATAATTTAAAACCCTGTGTAGTTGGCTCAGCTCAGATTGATGATATTGTAACGTGGCAGCCAACTGAAGAATGAGACGAGATGACTGATGGCAGTGAAATGATTTAATGACTGCTGGCCTAGTGCGAGTGCTCCGTCCCACGCCATTGCCAGCTTCTTCTTCTTCTTCGTTACACTACCCAGGGCCACCAAGCGATCATCCCGATCTCAAATAGAAGAAGACACCGACGAAGGGACATGCAAAATGGTGATGGGCACCAGCAGCAGCACTGCAGAAATGGCAAGATGATGAAGTGGTAGCCACCATGATGACAGAGATGAGCAAATGAGTCCCGGTACACAAAGCTTCTGGGCCGCAGGTTTCTGGGAGCCAAAGGCCGAGGCCATAGGACACGCCAAACAGTATGGGCAGGGGAATGGTGTCCTCACATAGGTGGGGCCCTTGCATCGGGTACAGTTCGTTATGTCGGGTGGTATGGGCGGGCGTGCGAGGGGGAGGGGGAGCAACAGTGAGGTGGGCGACGCAAGCCAAGAACTCATGGCCGACTATCACGACTGACACAGGACGCCGAAGGCTGCCTCTCGTAGGGTGATAATTTCACAATAGCATCCTTTCTTTCTTGTAAATTTTCTCGAGTTTGTAGTCTCTGTGCCTTGTTCTGTGGTCTTTTCATTGACTACCTTAGGATAGTGGCAGTGGCTTTCATCATTCCTTGTGGAACAGCCAGGGCACGAAGAAGCATGGGTTGTGAAGTATTTGCTAGGCGGGGCTGATTTGAAAAGCTGCATGCATGGGGCATGTAAATTGTAATGAAAGGTGTAACTGCTCAAAAGGGTTAGGACAACCTGAAAGAACGCACGCGACACTTAGAAATGCAGACTGTATCAGTATGAACCAACTAGCCGGGCAAATCTTGTTTGCAACTTACGTGAATTCTACTGGGAACGGTTTCATGTCCCTAACTTTTGCACTGTGATGTGAGTGTGTTCATATTACAGGCATACTGAATGACAGTGTCACTGTGCTAAGAATGCTTTCATAAATATACTAATTCTGCTTCTTATGACCCATCATTGACATAAGGATGACTCATTGACAAGGTTGTAATACTGTATACAAGTGATGTTGTAAAATAAACATGGCACTGTTGAAGAGTTGGGATCAGTCATCTCCTTTGGCGGGCATCATACAAAGCCTCCAAATGGTGGCACCCCTGAGTAACTTTTGCGTCCACTCCCTCCTTCCCTCCTGTGTGCAGGGCACAGCCCACACTTTGTCATGCTGGTGGTGAATGCCTCAGGTGGCCTCACCGGCACAGGCCGTGACCATCTGCTACTCGCCCTTGCCCTCCAGGTCGGTGCTGTGCCACCTGCCATTGTGCCCTTCACAGCAGCCACAATGCTATACTATGGTGTTGACCACATTTGCCCCAGTAGTCTAGACTTTTCTTTCTTTTTTTTTTCGATGTGCATTTATTTTTCCATGTTCCTTTACCACCACCAAACATCATTGAGGCCATGGCAGTGATATTCATCCTAGGGACTCAAAAAAAAAAAAATAGACACCACTGGTTATTGCTGCTGCTGAGGAGGGTAGCCAATTTATGGCAGAAAGGAAAAACTGGCCTTGTTGCCCAGGTGCCCCTGGCCATTGTGGTGAACAAGGTGGACACGGTGGGGTCGGCAACACTGGCAAAGACACTGGCCCAGCTGCATAGTTTGCTCAAGGTAAGGCCCCGCTTCCTGTCTCACCAAGTTGACTCCACCCTGGAAACGCTTTCTTGGGGCATGCAGGGTGTACTGATGTCTAACTGCTGCCTCTGTCAGGTTATTTGTATCAGGTGGCAGGAAACGCAAAGGTTTCAGCATGGCACATGAAAGCAGCACAAGCCCTAGGGGAGCTTGAGACCAGAGTGGTGAAAGCTGTGATACCAACTTATATATGCTGTCAGATAGGGAGACCTGTTCAGGCGATGAAGGTAGTGGAGATGCAGTGGCACTGAAAACAAGGCTGTGTTTGCTGAGACAGTATTCCCTGTTTGAAGATCTAGTGCACTAAGAAACAGAATGTGAGTAACGTACGGTTATGAACATCATACTATGACTTCCTCGCAAATAGGAAGTGAGTTCTTTTCGATTTTTGCAGTAAGCTGTACTGTTGATTTTCTGTGAAAAAAACTCCTTAAGCCGTGGTTGGCGATGAAAAAGGAAATTAAGGGGCTAAACACTGCCTTGAATGACATGGCTTTCATCGCAAATAGTGTTGTGTGGAAGCTCTTGCCGGGTGGACCAAGAAATTAAATTGCAGTTGCTCTCCTTGACATGCTGTGTGCGACGTTGGTACTGAGAAGCGACAACGCAGAAATGAAACGGAACAGAGAACACATAAGTGCATGCACTGTTTTGTGTTTTGATTAGGGGTGTGCAAATGTTTGAAATTTTGATTATGATTGTTATTCAATTCATATGCGTATTCAAGGAATTGATAACCAAGAATTTCCGAATATTCGAAAATATTCTAATGTATTCTACACTGATCAAATGCCACCCCGACTTTCATAAATCCGCCCATGGCAAAATCACAGTATCTGGGCAAATAATCGAAAATTTGAAACTAAAGTCTCAAGAAAACAGTGCAAAAATTACCTCTTTGCTTTCTTCTCTTGTCATCTATCGTGTGGACCAGACACATTCAGACGCTGCTAGGCTTGGGTTTCATGCGAAATTCTGCAAATGGGCTTTCTCACATATGGATGCGAACAAGGTGGCTGAATACCTGCTTCAAGTAGTCGCAAGACGAAACCGCGCATTTTTTTGTTCGATACTTCCATAATGTTGTGAGTACTGAACACACACACCCATAGCACTCATCCTGTCGCTTTTACAACTTTTCTAGCATGAGCTCCGCCGCATCGTGTTGGTTAACTATGATATACGGGAAAGCTCACTTGTGGGATATCACATGGTGGCTCCGAATTGGGGTTGGTGTCAAGGTGCCACTGGCAGGGCAAGCAAATGAGTAAAAATCCCATCTAATCATTGCATGGTGCATTGCAACTTGCACATCTCCGATATGCCGTAATGGCAGGTATGACAACAATAGGAGCGCTCTCGTCGATAGGCAAAAAAATAGCGTGGCCACGTAGTTTAACCGCAGTGAAAGCGGCTGTCCGAACCCACCTGTGTGCCGCTCTCAGACACCGACTGGCTCATCGTTGGTCGTTTCTTTTCCTTTTTTGCAGCAGTCTCGCCATTTCGATAACAACTTTTGTTCCCCTCACACTCATTGTTCTGTTCACGTGATGAGACAAGCTACTCATGGGAAGAACAAAAGCTTCATTGCTGCCCAAGTATCGCCTTTGAAAGGCCATAAACTATTTGGAAAATAAATAAGGGCAACAAAATTTTTCTAGTCATCTTTTTCTGTTATTTTTTCATACTAAACAGATATTCGATATTTGATTCAATGTTTGAAGGAATTTTTTTTTTTTTCATATTCATATTCGATTCGTATTTTAAAATTTCTGTATTGGCACACTCCTAGTTTGGTACTTCGGTGCTTCTTTGTTTGTTTTGTTTTTTTGTCAAGAATACTGAATGACTGTCACCTCTTAATAAATTTAATCAAGCGAGCTCATGCATCAGCTCATTAGTGTTGAGGGCACTGTTGAGGACACGAGATGGTTCTGTATTGTGTGTTGAATCTCATTCCAAGATTGTGATGGCATAGTTTTAGAGCACTGTAGGGCTTAGTTTAGTGTATTGACATAGTGCAGGGCTAACATAGGCAAACAAACGGGGAAAAAATGAGCAACAGCTGAAGGACAGTGCCATACAAAAGGAACTGAAAAGAAATTGAGGAGTTTTAGTTGCTATCCAGCACTGCGCTCTGTCCTTCCTCCACTGGAAGTATTTCTTCACTGGTTCCACCATGTCAGACATGCACCAACTAACCCGCTCCACCACCCTGTAAAAGTGCAGGGTTAAGTTTCAATGAAAAACGTGGCACAGACACAAAGAGAAAAAACTTGCAGGACAAAATTGCATTTCTCTGTGTCCATGTTCTGTTTTTTCCAGAGTTGGAATTTTTTTCAGAATCAGAATCTATTTAAATACACATCTTTCCTCACTTCAGGATTATATGCAGGAAGAGGTCCCAAATTTCAAGACTGAAATGGGACCAAAACTTAGCGCTTTCCGAAACAGAAGTTTAGTGTGCAGTACCAACTAGTGTCCTGTTTTGTAACTCAGTTGAACCTTGTGTAGGGCCCCGGCTGCAAGAAGCTGCCGCTGGAAGTGCTGAGTGAGGATGACGCACTGACGGCGGCAGCCCGGGTGCGTGAGGGCAGCGTGGTGCCTGTGTTTCTGGTGTCCTGTGTGCACGGGGATGGCCTACGCCTGCTGTACACGTTCCTCAATGTGCTGCCACCGGGGCATGGACCCAAGGAGCGCGACGGCCTGATGCGTCTCGCCCCAGAGTTCCAGGCAAGGACTGCTCTTTGCCAATACACAGCCGCAAATAAACTGATCGATGGGGAATCCTGTTACGGGTGATGTCAGCAAAGCTTTCATCATTTAATCTTTTTTTATGATTTATTTACGACGCTGCTAGCCCCAACGTAGGGGTCATAGCGAGGTGGGATTTACAACAGTAATCACCAGGATATATGTCAAACAGTCGTCGTCATCATCATCAGCAGCAGCTTGCCTACACATACTGCAGGACAAGGGCCAGGATACATGTCAAATAGTCATCATCAGCAGCAGCAGCTTGCCTACGCACACTGCAGGACGAGGGCCTCTCCCATTCCATATCTCTCCAATTAATCCTGTCCTGTGCTAGCTGCAGCCACCCTGTCCCCGCAAACTTCTTAATCTCATCCGCCCACCTAACTTTCTGCCGCCCCCTGCTACTCTTCTCTTTCCTCGGGATCAAGTCCGTTACCCTCAATCACTGCAGCGGTGATTTTCGTAGTCCTAACCTCTGTGCGGTGTGGCCCGCCGGTGGGCCACCTTTAATTTTCCTGGGTGTGTCGTGACAATATACAGCTACAATGCACGGGGAGCTGCGGTGAAGCCAACATCTTGGAACTGCCAATAGGTGCCAACAGCTACATGGCAGGTGCACTTTCCTCAGGCTCTTCGATAAATCAGAGCTGGCCCACAGATTCATCCCTCAACTCAGTATTCGTTGCCGCACAGCATGAATGCACGTCGCCGGTGACCCATGACGCAGTGAACATGTTAAGCATCATTGGTTATCTTGCCTTTGCGTTGCATGCCCCGCCCCAGCCCATTTCTTCCTCTTGACTTTGACTAGGATGTCATTAACCTGCATTTGATCCCTCACCCACTGACAGCATTGAAAAGGATGCCAAAGGTAAAGTGAAAGAGATTAGTGAAGAGTCAGTGAATTCGAGAAAACCAAACCACCAGCAACAGATCACATACTAAGCTAACGCCTGAAATTTATATACATCACCTACTTCTACCCACTTGCTGTCAAGGTTGTTCAACATGGCTGCTGAACAGGAAAAGAAAAAAATGGTGCTTAAGGGAAGACATTGGCCTGATGAAAAGTGAGAATTTTGATTTTTCCAAAAATCACATATTCAAGATCAATGCATTCTAAACTTCCTGTCTAAAAAGTTTCAGCGTCTAAATTCGACCTCCAACTACTGAAAATATCCATATAAAGTTGAAACTCGATATAACGAAGTAGTACTTGTCGGAAAAAACTTCGTTATATCGTGAACTTTGCTGCATCGAGGTTTTTGTTTTTCAGTGGTGCAAATGAAATCACACATTTCCTGTTCCTCTTTGCTTTGCCCACATGCGTTCATGAAGATGTTACAAACGATTTTCAAAAGAGCACCAAGCAAAACGAGCATCGAGAGTATTCCTGTAAAGCTTCGTTGCCTCGAAAATCGCACCAGTCGAAAGCCATTCGGTACTGCGAAAGTCCGTTAAAGGCGTCAAGCAACCCTACCAACCATCGGATGCTCTCGCAGGCTGACGGGAACGGGACGTGCAAGCAGGAGGTCCCCGCAAAATAGCGCAGCCAGTTTGGCTTTCTTAGTGCGCCATGTCATACAGTGTGCGCCTGCACCGGATGCGCCAACCACTATTTGGTTTACAGTGTTTAACGTCTCGAAGCGACATCAGCTATGAGGGGTTCCATTCTCGAGGGCTCCGGAAATTTCGACCAGCCAGGATTCTTAAATGTGCACTGACGTCGCGCAGTACTATCATGTGCAGTTCATATTGAGCGGGATAGTACATATGCCTTGCATTTTGCCTCCATCGAAACTCTCCACTCATTGTTGCACAGAAGTACGAGCACCACGACCAAAAAGGGAAAGAAATGACTGCCTCAGAGCTTCTTTGTGTGTCAACGAATGAAATGGACTTGGATTGGATTGACAACACTGCTGTAGACGTCGAAAAATCAAAAATGCCTATTTTGACGTCCATATGCCCTGGAGTGCCGTGGTGGGGACTTTTTTCCACCCTCCACGTTTTTTACAAATATACAATTTTTTAACTTTATGGAGTGGTGAAATTTGCCCAAATTTGCTTTTTGTGCTCGCGACAACTTCGTTGTATCAATACTGCTGTGCGAAAGTACTTTGTTAAATCTAGGGAAAAAACACATGCATTTCAATGGGAGCAAGAAACTGAACCGAAAAAAGTTTGTTGCGTCACAAACTTCGTTAAATCGAGGCTCGTTATATCGAGGTTCAACAGTAGTATTTCGTGCCTACGAAGCCCGGAAATGGCGATTTCGGTGCGAAATGCGGCAGGACTTCGTGCCCGTTGCTTCCGACGACTCTGTTTTGTCTTAGTTTTATTTGAAAGCAGGGCCCCTTCCCCGGTGCCTGGTATTGCTCACTACTGCAAAATATTTTTGGAACGTCCGCATTCCGTTTTATTTTTCGAGGCCTCTCCAACGAGCTCCGAATGGTTGGCACGCGCACTTCAAATATGATTTTCTCAGCTTCGTGTTTTTTGCAAATATGACTAGCCTTGCGGAAGTTTTTATTATTCTTTTATGGTGCAATTTCAGTTAATCTTATCCCGTTGAATTTTGAAAGAACTACTCCATGGAGCTATGCTGTTTTTGTTTGGCTGACTCAAACGTTTAAAATTTTGTGAACCATAATGTCGCCTAACTACATTTCATAATTTTGGTGCTTGGACAATATTCTACATTTTTATTTGGTGATGTACTTCAACAACAGTATAATTAGCATAGCTCCAGATGGCAGGTCTTTGGCTGCGGCTGCATTTCAGTCGGAACAAAGAAATTTAGAAAGTGTCTTAACGACCCATAAGAATTTAACTACCGTATAAGCGCGTGTAAAATTTCGGGGTGCGGCCCATACATGCGATTTACGAAAAAAAAAATTTTTTTTTTCAAGTGAAAGCAAACCAATCTGGAATGCGCGGCATTTATTTACCGTTCAGGCATCACTCACGGAGTCTTCAGACTCCGAGCTGGTGCTGTGTTCAGGTAAATGTTCAGCCCACAGAAAGTCGTCTTCGGTCCCGTCTGAACTGTTTGAAATTCCGGTCACTTTGAAACTCCGGGTTACAATGTCGGTCGACACGGAATTCCACGCGGACAAAATCCATCCAAGCACAGTCGCAAGCGGTGCCCTCTTAAGCCGCCCTGTCGGCGTCTTGTCGTGATTGCCATTGGCCATCCATTCCGAATACTGCCTTCGAAATTCAACCTTAAAAGGCCGATTGACGCTTACATCTAGGGGTTGCAGCATGCCGGTGAGGCCGCCCGGTATCACGGCCATGTCTGTGCGGATACCGCGCAGGCGTTCCTTAACCCTACCCGTCAAGTGATCGCGGAAGCTGTCCAAGACGAGGAGCGATCATCGGGCCAGCATGGCGCCTGGGCGCTTCTCCCAAACGCTTTTTACCCTGTCGAGCACAAGCTCATCGTTCATCCAGCCCTTTTCTTGGGCGCGAACTACAATTCCCTTGGGGAAAACGCCTTTAGGAATCGTTTTTCTTTTCAGGATGACATAGGGGGGTAGCTTCCGCCCGTCAGCGGTGACGCACAGCATAACGGTACACCGTTGGTGCTCCGCGCCGGTTGTCCGCACGAAAACACTCTTCTTTCCTTTCAGTTCAACTGTGCAGCTCTCGGGGCAGTCGAACCTCACGGGGGTCAGGTCGGCGTTCGCTATCTGCGAAAATATATGGTTGTGCTCACGACGCAGACCGATGACATACTTCTGAAAGCTGAGCACCTTGTCGGTGTAGTCGGGGGGCAGCCGCTGGCACAGCGTGGTCCTTCGCCGAAATGATAGGCCCTTCCTCTTCAGAAATCTTCGTACCCAGCCGGCACTAGCCTTGAAGTCCTCATGCGGTATGCTTTTAGCACGCGCCAAGGCTTGTGCCCTCACGCGCAGCATGTCCGTTGTCAACGCGTAGCCGTTGTTCCGCACTTCCATTGAATAGCATAGCAGCTCTTCTTCTAGCTCAGGAAATTTGCATGGCTTGCCTCGGAAAGCGCGCTTTTTGGAGCTGGTATTCTTCAACGCATCCCTTTGTCCGCACCACCGCCGGACACACTTCTCGTCCACGTCAAATTTTCTGCCCGCGGCACGCTTGCCGTGTTCGAGAGCGAAGTCCACTACTTTCAGTTTAAAGCCCGCCGTGTAGCTGTTGAGGTGCTTGCCCATCGTGCAACAATGACAATGCTCGGAGGCAGTTCATGAAAAAGTGAAGAACGACAGCGCACGAGAGCAACAACCATGCCGAGTGACCACGCTAACACAACCACCAAAAAACGCATGCTTTGACAGCCAGAACAGAACAAAGTTAGACCTGGCGATACCGATGCCGATACGGATAGCGGAAGTACAGTAGCAGAAGCTCGCGGCAGAAGAAAAGATGATGGTGATGACCCGCGGCCTTGGGCGCCATCCATGGGCGGCACCTCGAAGCTCCTGTGCGCATGTATTTCGAAGGCTATTCTTGCGTGTTTCCTGGAAAGTTTGGGTGCGGCCCTTACACGGCTTTTTTTTTTTTTTTCAAATATTTCCTTTGGGAATATGGGGTGCGGCCCTTACACGCGTTTATACGGTAATTAGGCTTGTTATTTTCTTATAATATGGAAAATAATTGAGATTTACTATAACTAATTATATTTTTGAAAACAGGAAGAAGAAACACATATAAGTGCCAAATTTTATTACGATATCTTTAATAATAAAGATGTTCATTTCAAGACCTGCATCTGTTTTTACTTTGAAATGCAATCAAGTGGAAGCATTTCAACGTTGAAACCAGGTGAAAATTTGACATATGTGACATTTTCTAGTACAATGGAACCCCGCCATTATTTTCCCAGGTACTGCATTTTCCTGTTGTAAGCCAGTCCTGCTGTAGATCTTGGAAACCCATGCATTAACAAGCTCTGCTGCTAAATCGTAATTGTTGAAGCAGTCCCGCATGCTATGTTGAGAACGTCACTGTGCGATGTGGTGCTTTAGCTTGTGGTGGCGTTATTACATTTAGCAGCTGCAGCACTGAAACGACACGCTGGCCAAAATGGAATTGTCTGCACTCCACCAATTCTTGATCATCATGGTATTCAGTGGCCCCCAGTGCACTGGCCCTCGCTGGCATCTCACACACTCACGGGGGGCTGTTGGTGTATCTCCTTTGCTGCTGTGACGAGAGCGACTGAAGGCTCAAAAATGAAGCTGTGCCACGAGTGTTGGCACATGGGAAGCAGTACGAGGCGCTTTTTTCCATCCACCGTATTCCTTGTCTCATGCAGTTTGTAGACTTGAATGGATGAGGATTGTGAAGTAGTTGCACAGCAGATGTGCAAGCCATCCTCACTACTGCCTTCCTGCCACCGACAGCCTCTCGGGAAAATGGAGAGCCATTGCAAGGGTGTTCTATGCATGCAGAGCAATCATGACAGCCACAGAGCCTTGCAGATTCCAGAGAAGCATGCTGCACATTCAGGGAAAAAAAAAATGCAGTAGATGGTGATGTACAATTTTTCACGTGCTCTGTTCGGCTAGTGCATTTCCTGGCTGGTATGTTTTGTTTTTTTCATGGCCCAATAAAACATGCAGCAGCAGAGTTATACTGTATGACAGTGATCCCCCTGTTGTGTTGTGTAGAGAAAATACAAGCTGCATGCAAAAAATCTACCAAAAGCACATTCTTGCTTCGCATAGGTGGAGCATTACAGCTGTCAGTAAAGGATATCTCCATCCTTGGGCTTTTGCAATGAACACAGTGACAACAAATTGGCAGACTACGAGTCCCGTTGAAACACAACTAAAGAGAAATTTGTGTAAATTCTGGACAGTTTCCTGTGATGTGGTGCCGGTGACAGCCGGGTGTATGGAAACTTGTGATATGACACTGGCACCAACTTTGGAGGGAAGTGCTATCTTGTTGAGTCTGTGGCCATGTTCATCTCTGAGCTGGAACTTCTGGTAAAAGATTGCCTTTGTAGCTACTGCTTGACTTGGCTGTGCCCCTGTGCAGATTGACGAGACCTTCCAGGTGCCTGACGTGGGGCCTGTGGTTGGTGGCTTACTAACGCGGGGTGTGCTGCGAGAAAACGACCGACTCCTGGCGGGACCCAGCCATGACGGCAGCTTCCACCCAGTGCGGGTCAGTTGTCAGCATCTACTGTTGTGTACGGTGCCTGTGCTGTAGGGTATGCCTACGACTGTGTTTCTTGCACCGTGAATCTCTAAACCGGCTGTTCTCAAACTGATTTCCAGTGAACCCATACAGCGACCCGTGCAGCTTTGGGAAGTGCTCCATCCAGCTGTGGCACTGTGTCTGCGTTTGCAGGTGGTGTCAGTGCAGCGGCATCGGGTTCCATGCCGCCTCGTGCGTGCGGGTGAGAGTGCCACCCTGGCCTTGGCGACCAGTGCAGGGGCCTTGCTGAGGCGGGGCACAGTTCTGTGCAGCCCCGCAGACGTGAGGCCCACTGCCACGCGCCTCTTCCGTGCCCGTGTGCGAGTGCTCAACCACCCTGGCCGCCTGGCAGTGGGATTCCAGGCACTGGTGCAGGCTGGTGAGTGGGATGTCAAGCCTTTGTTTTAATCACGGTGGACATGCTGCTATGTTGTCTCGCAATAAAAGATGCCTAGGTCACTTGGAATCGCAAGTTTATCATACATTAATCTATAGCCTTTTACTCCATTTCCTGCCTTTTACCTATACTACCATCCTTGTTTCATTAAACCATCGATCTTAAACAGAGTACATACCATGTCAGCAATTTTCAACACACTGACCAACCTCTGAAAGGAGAAACTTGAAATGGGCAGTGCCAAGATAATTACATTGTGCTGAAGAGGACAAGTCAAATTTTTGGTTGGCATGATGCCTGTGTTGTGTTGCTGCTCATAAATATAAAATAAGAAAAAAAAAGTGTGGCTGCAATAGTTCCACATGTTTGCTTACCAGCCACAGTAGGGAACTTGTTATCAAGCAAAGCCACCTGCTTGTTGGTGACTGAAGGGAGCAGCTGGTAAATTTTTGGTGCGGAGCTCGTGACCCCTTGCCTCACCTGGACGCTGTCACTGGCTGGTACTGCTAATCAGGCTGACATGGTACTATACCATTTCCAAAAGCAGCCTCATGGACCTGAGAAAACAGTAGAGTGGAGTCCTGTAGAGAGAGTGCACCGTTAGGGTGGAGCTTAGGAGAGAACACAGTGTATACTAAAGAACGCAGTGTCTTTCTTTTTTTTTCATTCAGCGCATGCCTTTATTGCATTGTCTTCATCTGAAGTAAGCTAGCTAGCCAACCAACAAAGTTTCACGTTGTGTCATGCAGGCAATGTGCAGCAGGCTGCAGTGGTGGTGGGGGTGCGCGGTGGCACTAGCGCCAGCCTTGGGGTCACTGACCGAGGGGTGCTGCTCTTCAAGTTTGTGCGCCAGCCCGAGTGCTTGCGGCCAGGCAGCCGCCTGCTCTTCCACCAGGGGCATGCCCGGGGCATTGGCAGGGTGCTCCAGGTTTACCCACTCCATGCACCTGCACTGCCTCCTCCACACTGAGATGACCCCTGCAGGTCGGCAGACGGGGCCTTTTGAGACCCTACTTCTTTGACCCTCTTTGTGCCTCTGTCCAAACTTCTTTTTCAGCATCCTCTTCTTTGTCTGTAGCCATTTGTGAACATTAGTGGTGATGATTGCAGCATGAGATTGACAGGTGCACCTGAATTTGACCAAGGAAGTTAAAGGGCCACAGAAAGGGATGTTTGAGCTTGGCTTTAAAATGTTTGCACTATGTAGAGTACAGGCCACCAAGCGTTCATGCCGTGTACGAGACCTCAAAAGCGAGCGGGAAATTTACAATACATTTTTAAAAATTCCCGCTTTCGCACCTTGCGGCGACGCGCGGTGCTGGGTTTTCGCGCTAAAACCTTGCAGACGACGTCACGTCTTGCAAATGATGTCAGCAGCCGGGGGTTATCATTGGTTCAGAGCGCCAAATTCTTTCAGGCCTCACGTGCTACCGCGGCCGCGGCCACTCCGCGCGCTCCGCAGCCGGCGGAGGAGTGCCACCGTTTTGGCATGCGAGAGGAGAGGGAAAGTCGCAAAGACGCGGAAGTTCAAATTTTGACTGCATATAACTCAGCTTCCACAAAACGCATTAAAATAATTCTTGCTGGGGGATAATTATGAACCATCGTCTTTTCACATCCCAGACATATTGCACCTTTATTGAGACCCCCTTTCTGGGTTCCTTTAAGGATCAGGGGAAAGAAGAAAAAAAAAACTTCTGGAGCAGCACTGGCCTGATTAAGCACTTTGACCACTGGGCTCATGCAAGAGTAGGTCTCCTCAATTTGGCTGCACTTTCTGCACCAGTTCAGGAGGTGCAGCATTCTTGCACTCGATTTGACAGTGCAGCTAGCGCCACCTGCACTTTGGCACTCGATTTGACTTGGTGCTGCACGAGTTCTTCTGCACTGCTGCACTAGCCTCCCGGCAAGTTCTTTTCTCGTAGCAAGTAGTGCTTTTTCGTTGCAAGTAGTGCAAGGTGCTTGGTGCGCTCCGCAGCAGAAGGCTCCGCGGCCATGCTTGTTTTAGTGAGCAGCGTTGAGAGCATGGTTGAGACGGCCACGTACCCGTGATAGACGCGGCACCAGCACCGTGCCCTCACCAAACAGCTGAAATGACAGCGTGTCACGAATCTCCCTGGAGAACACTCGGACCGAAAGAATGGACTAGGCGACAGGTGTACCCACACAGATGCACATTTAATATACCCTACGTGACACACACACTAGAACACAAAACTAACAAAACTAACACAAAACACAAAGAATAAAAATACAGACGACCCAGAAACACTGCTACCAGCGTCTATTACTAGCATTCTATTGTTAGAGATTAGCGTTCGTGCTCACGGTTGGTTCGGTGCTGCTGCAGTGTTGTATGGATGCAGTAGCCGGCGTCGATGCAGCGTTCGACGTGCTTGGGCTGGCATCGCTGACGGCGTCGCTGGCTGCGTCGTATAAGCTCCCAGTACAAGCGCCCGTGGATGTGATGCCGGTGTTGTTGGCGTTGGGGGCACCACCCGGATGGGTGGCAACAGCGCTGGAGACACCCCTGGCCGTAGCAGGTGGTAGCGTCCTCCGTTGACTCCCCATAACGGGCTCAGGCACGGCAGGAAGTCCACGATGCGAAGCCGTAGAACGCGAGCTCACCGGAGCGGTAGCCGACGTCGCTCTATTCCAGCCGCAGCGTCCCTGACCTGCCGGAGCCTCCGCATCTCTGTTCTTCTGCCCCCCCCCCCCGTGCCTCGCTCTCCCTCGCCCTTTAATAGCCTTGGCGTTAGTCCACGTAAGCCTTGTCGTTGTCTTCTTCTTCTCTTCTGCACTAATCATCTCTTTCCACCTCACCGAATGCTTCTTCTTCATCTTCTTTAGTCTTCGGTTAATCCACGTCGTCTTCTTCACACATCTTTCCTTCATAATTTTATTTTAGACTCCTTATTATATATGACACAGTGCGTGTTATGTATGTGCATGTGTGTGCATGTCTGTGTACGTGCGTAAGCTACTGGCTGGCATGGCGCACTGCGTATGGGTTCTCGTCTTTCTGTCCAGCCTCGCACGTTCCTTTACACCATTTCTCTTTTGTGTGCAAATATGATTATTGCACGCAGCACGGTGGAGCGTGAGGCATATGGTGAGATAAGTATTTTAATACATGGGTGATCGCAACATTGTTTGTGATGACTCACTGCGACATCAGTACCTCCGCTAAGTCCGTTTACAGCAGCGACTGGCCTTGAGGTCACCATCAGCCCATGCCTTCGCCTGCTGGTTAGACACTGATAGTCACTCCGCCATCACCGTCCGCCGAGAGTGAATGCGAGTTGTTGGGTTCAAATATAGCCCAAGTTGTCAGGCAACTCTTTCGTCGATCTGTAATTGGCTGACAACCGAAGTCACTCTTCGCATAATGGCTAAGTCTCGAGTGCAAGTCTGAATAACCACTGCAATTCAAATGTTTGTTGCCTCTTCAAAGTACCGGTGACTTGGTGACGGTCGACTGGCTTGCGCCACTTTGCACAATGCAACAAAAATGACAATGTCAAATTCTGCATCACTTGAAATTGCCACTCCACGAGATGCGCTACTTCGAACAAATGCATAGCGTTCAATACAACTAGCACAATCCCACGCATATCTCAAGACTATGCGACAAGAACCAACACATGGCTACAGCAGACAAATGTTCTGCACTTTTGCACTCGATTTGGCCACTGCATCGAGAGCACTAGTGTCAGGGTGCACTCGCGCTGCAAGAACTGGCACTGCACTGGCACGGCATTTTTATGAACTAGTGCAGAAAGTGCTGCCAAATGGAGGAGACCAAGTATTGCTTGTGCTTCTCCACTGGTGCTCCAACCGCCTTTTCATCTATTCCACCGTTTCTCAATATGGCTGCTCATTTGTGCCGTGGAAACCAAGTGTTTTCACTAACCTGTGCGCAGTGGTGTCTGGGCTGTCTGGTGCAAGTTGCTATGCAGTAGCCGTGGTCCTCTTGTGAGTTGGCCTGATCGTGCGAGGCAGCAGTTCCCAAGATATGGGGCACAACAAGACGACATGCTCAGTGGTCTTTCCTTGCCATCTAGCACAGTGTTTCCAAGTGGCAGCATGAGAGCAGATTATTTTTGCAATTTTGGAATGCAAGTGAAGATTGTACTAGGAAAGATGCTCAGTGAAGGCTGCAAGAGCTGTAGCTTATTTTGGATTTTCTGTTTTCTGCTCTCTTTCTCTGGCTTTTTTTTTTTGATGCCAGCCTAACAAAAATGCTTCAGAGGAGGGGGTTCTGCCACGAATAAGCGTTCTTGATTATTTGGTCATTTCTGAGATCGGTGCCACTATTTTCGTGGCCCAGTCATTCTGGAAGGCTTCTTGACTATGTTGGCAATCTATCCCCACGCCCAGGCTGAATGCAATCTACTGCTTTATGCTGTTCACTATTGGAAGCCTACTTGTGCAAATGAAGAGAGAAATTTTGTGATGTCCACAGCTGTGCATGTGTCACTGCATTATGTCTGAACTTCAATCAAAAGCCATATAGTGCCTGAGGTAAATTTTTGGGCTTAGATCTTTTGCTGTTGTTTATTATTGACCAAAATAGACACCCTCATAATAGCTACTTAATGATTTCAATTGATGCCATCAAAGAGTGCTGTTACTCAACCCTTTTTGTTCGTTTTTACATTCCTTGTAAGTTTCAAGTTGCATGGTTCCGCTGTGAATGCTAAGCTTGCCAACAAGGGTGCTTCTGCTTCATTTGCTTTTGAAACTGACGTGAGCTGTTAGCAAATATTTGAAAGTACACAGTAAAATTCGATGCGTTCTCGGTTAATTTGCTCAAAGTTACCGGCAACAAAAATGACCCTTAGAGTTACACTATTTTTATTCCGGGTAATACTTTCTACGATAACACGATTTTCCTTCTACTACATTCAAAATCTCGACAAATCCTGGTTGTACATTACATTTAGTGACCAACTGCTCATGTGCGAATACGAGTGGGCCCAACCTGGGGTAATGCGACAGAGCTGGAATGCAGTGGCAGTCGCCTACCATGATAGCTTCTCCGCAGTACCATGGTGCAAAGGGGTGAGGCACCAAAAACAAAGCAGTGCGTTTACAAACAAGCGGGCCATTTCCATGAGGACGTGATGTGAAGAGGAACGTGGTGGTTTCTTCCCTTCTTTGGAATGCCTTAGGCATAAAGGGCAAATCATCTGAGTACTGTTACAACGATGCTGTTACATACGAGCAGCTGGCAAAGGACAGGGTTAATTGGAGAGGCATGGGAGAGGCCTTTGCCACGCAGTGGGTGTAGTCAAGCTGACGATGATGATGAGGCCGGGTCTGGTGCATTAATGCAAGGGGGCAAAGCATTTGTAAGCGAGGAAGAGGTATATTTTCACACTTCCCGTTAGTGGACCTGATGTGTTGTGAACTTTCACAGCATCAGTGCGGACTGAATTCTGCTAGCACTAGAAAAGCAGCTGCTCAGACCTTGTGCCAAGGGATGCTAACCGCGATTTTTATAAAGTAAATAGAAAATTATAGGAGACACCTAAGCTCCGCCTTAAGGGTATGACGCGAAAGCGCAATGGGTTAATTCCCATATATGCAGAAGGTCACTTCTACTTTACATTCATAGGTAGATCCCTGGGAGTCTTCATACCCCTGAATGAAAAGCTTAAACTGTGTGAAAAGGTTAAGGGAAGAGAAAGGAACAGACACAACAGTCACTAACGCAGACCGTCAGCTTTATTTTCGTAAGAAACGCAAGCCGCATTTGTGTGCCCTTTGGCGCGCTGATAAGTTGCGGCACACAAGATAATCTCCGGAATGAAACAAAATGGAGCAGAAAATTCAGAAGTAAAGCTAACTCTGTGCCGGCCCTTACAATCTTAAGATAATGCTCTGCAAGCACACATTGAACTACAAAGCGAAACCAGCATACAGGAAGTATCTCATCATGAAAAGATGAATAAACTTGCAAACAGTCAACAGTGCAAAACTGTCCAACAGCAGTTGAAGCTTACGTAAAGAAAAACAGCTGTGAGTAAGGCACCGAGTCAAAAGAAAACTACGGACATGCACAAACTGTGCAAAGGCCCAAAAAATCGGCGTCTAAACAGACAGTGAGAAAAAGCACCAAGTCAAGAATAAGACTACTAAAAAAACAGCATCAAAACATGCAGTGAACAAGAAAAGCACACCAAGTCAGGAAGGCTGACAACGAATCGGTTCATGAGGCATCGTCAAAAAAAAGGCTCCACGTAAAGGAAACTGCACTCGAAGCTACATGGAAAAACCTCTGAAAACCACCAAGTCAGAATTAAAACCTTTTCTCCCTGACTACTGAAGCTGAATCAGGCACAAGTACACAAGTGACTTTCTATAAGGTGCCCTACACAAAACCTTCTAAAAACGAGAATTCTTTCAATGTGAGGGATATGGACGTCTTGCTGACGGAGTTGTCAGATGTGCCTGCGTGAAAAGCTTCAATAACCAATCTTCCCCGTCTGTCCTTTGCCTTTGCCAAAAAATTGGCGGTGGTTTAGCTCCGGCTAAACCTGGAGTGACGCGATAGCCACAGCTGGCCGAGTGGAACTTGGTCACGTGACCAACCACGTGACGAACCGCGTGATCAGCCACGTGACATCGTGGCAGTGCAGCCACAGGGTGGCGCGCCGCCACGCTGAAGGCTCGAAATGCTACCATAATGTAGCTATCGCTACAAAACCTGGTTCTTTTAAAGCAAGGAGCACAGCCTTTTTCCTCGCAGTTCTTGCAGTGGTCAGCCAGGAATCCATCTGTTTTGTTTTTTACATTGTTACAGTACTCTTGCGCCCTTTCATTGAAACATCTGCCTGTCTGGCCTATGTATGCCCTACCGCAACTCAGTTGAATGCTGTAAACCACACCTGATACAGAGTCAGTATACTTGTTTCCATGATTGATAGTGCAGCGGTTCATTTGTTTTCTTGTTTTCATGGCACCACTGCAAGAACCGCTACGATAAAAGCTGCGCTCCTTGCTTTGAAAAAAACCAAGTTTTTGGCAAGGGCAAAGGACAGATGGGAAAGACTGGTTATTGAAGCTTTTCACACAGGCACATCTGACAACTACGTCAGCAAGACGTCCATATCCCTCACCTTGAAAGAATTCTCGTTTTTAGAAGGTTTTGTGTAGGGCACCTTATAGAAAGTCTCTTGTGTACTTGTGCCTGATTCAGCTTCAGTAGTCAGGGAGAAAAGGTTTTAATTCTGACTTGGTGGTTTTCAGAGGTTTTTCTATGTAGCCTCGAGTGCAGTTTCCCTTACGTGGAGCCTTTTTTTGACGATGCCTCATGAACTGATTTGTTGTTAGTCGTTTTGTTCCTGACTTGGTGTCTATTTTTTTTGTTCACTCTGTGTTTTAATGCTGTTTCTTTAGTAGTCTTATTCTTGACTTTGTGCTTTTTCCCACTGTCTGTTTAGACGCCGATTTTTTGGGCTTTTCCACGGTTTGTGCGTGGTTTTCTTTTGACTCGGTGCCTTATTCACAGCTGTTTTTCTTGATGTAAGCTACAACTGCTGTTGGACGGTTTTGCATTGTTGACTGTAAGTTTGATTCATGTTTTCATCATGAGATACTTCCTGTATGTTGATTCCACTTTGTAGTACAATGCGTGCTTGCAGAGCATTATCATAAGATGGTAAAGGCCGGCCCAGAGTTAGTTTTACTTCTGAATTTTCATGCTCTATGTTGTTTCATTCCGGAGATTATCTTGGGTGCCGCAACTTATCAGCGTGGCGGAGAGCGTTTAAATACGGCTTGTGTTTCTTACGTTAGTAATTGTTGTGTATGTTCCTTTCTCTTGTCTTAACCCTTTCCCGCAGTTTACCCTTTCCATTCAGACTGAACCAACTAGCCCGACAAATCTTATTGCTCATACACCTCCTGGTGCAGTGGGGGGACACGTGGGTCTTGACATGAAAATTAGTATTATTAAAGATATCGTAATGAAATTGGGTATGCTTATGTGTCTCTTCTTCCTGTATTCAAAAATATAATTAATTTTAGTATAGCTCAATTAGTTCCAATAATATGCAAAAATAACAAGCCTAATTAGCTAAATTCTTGTGGGTCATTAAGACTGTCGACATTTTTCGGTTTCGATTGAAATGGAGCCGCAGCCAAGGACCTGCCATCTGGAGCTATGCTAATTATACTGTTGTTGAAGTACATCACCATATAAAAATGTCAAATTTTCTCAAAGCACCATAATTATGGCTCAAAAAATCTTAAACGTTTGAGTCAGCCAAACAAAAACAGCATAGCTCCACAGTTTTGTTCTTTCAAAATTCAACGGGATAAGGTTAACTGAAACTGTGCCATAAAAGAATAATAAAAACTTCCGCAAGGTTAGTCATATTTGCAAAAAACACGAAGCTGAGAAAATCATATTTGATGTGCGCGTGCCATGGCCATTCGGAGGTTGTTGTAGATGCCTGGAAAAACGTATTCGGACGTTCCAAACATATTGCACAGCAGCGAGTAATATTGGGATTTGTGAAGGAGCTCGTGTCTCCTGTTCAGCAATGCGCCAGTGCCCTGCCATGGTAGGTGCTCTCAGTGGTGGGCCTTGTGTAGCCCAGGTTGCTCTTGCGGAGTGACCATTATTAGTTTAGCTGCCACCTGCCACAATGGGCAGTTTGCTCACTATTTAATGGGCAGGTCACGTGATCTAGGTGGCCCACCTGCCTTCTAGGTTGCTGTCTGGGGACAACCTTTTCGCTCACAGTGTCGACACCAGATTTTCTGGACAATGAGGACTTCAATGCGATAGCGTTAAAATGTCGCTGAATGCCTTTGTACCTCATTCAACGGTTACATTTGTCAAAATTGGGCAGTTTGGATGATACATTTCCCAGACAATATGATATTCCCTACATTCCTTTTTCAAAGAATCGGTGATGTTTTACTGTATGTGCCTGCCAAGACAGCCACAAGACCATTTGTTGCTGTGCTGGAAAGAAGTGTGCTGCTTCACAATTGGATCAGCACCAACTTTCTTTGCTGGCAGAATGTGCAGTGTTCTGTTTTCTGGTTCCTTAATATTTCACTGCAGTGTTGAGAGTAGTCATTTAGGCTTACACCTGATAATGCATGTTTGCAGTTAAAAACTGGTTTAGAAACCTTTACCACTGGTTCAATGCATCATAAAGAAGCACACTACATTTATGCAGTGCTTGCAGCAACCACCACTGCAGATGCTCTTCTCCCAAGGACTTGGATGCATGCTTGAGTGACTCCGGCTGCTGGCCATCTGCCTGCCTTGGCGTCGGCTGGCGATTGAGTGGTGCCTCTGCGGTGGTGCCTTGTCTGGAAATGGCATGTGTTGCTGGATTGGGTGGCCCTCCCCTCACTGGCATTTTGTGAAAGTGCCACCCCTACTCAGTGATCTGAATGGGCTTTCATCATCATCAGCACACAACCATGTTCCAGTGGTAGCCTTGTGAGCTGTCGCAATCTCTCACCGACCTGCCCCTTCCAACCTGCGAAGAACTCTTCTTTAAAATTTTAGTGTTTTAGTGAGGTCACTCCTCGGAACTCTGCGGCACGTGATCTTCAAAACTTGTTTTTGTGATGCCTGATATGATCAGTGTCTTATGTACAAAAATAGCACTGCACTAGTCATTGCAAGTGCAAAGACCCGGTCTCATGTTGCTGTAGGCTTTGCGCTGAATATGCGTGAAAAGAGTTTGGAAAAAGAATAAAGTTTTTATTGTTATGAGTTTCATCCAGTGCATGCTTTTTCAGAGGACACTGGTGGTTGTGGTTACGAGTGCAGCAGGCATTCTTTTTGGCCTTCTGTTAGCAAGTGCATTGCGATTTCATCACTGTTTGCCTCAATAAGCTAGGTTTTACTGCACGAGGTTTCATGTACAGTCGAAGCTCATTGCAACACATTCTCGTTATTCAAAACGTATCTAGGGTACAGTTAATGCAAAAAAGAAGGACAGGCACAATTGTAAAAAACCGTTGAGGCAAATTCATGAAGCTTTATTTTTTATTTGGAAAGGGCTGTCTTAGTCTTTAAATGAACTGAGAGGAGCCTTGCTTTGAATTTGTAATGCATAATTACAGACAATAGGCAGAGCAGTTGTCCTACTGCTCTAGAATGCCTTGATTGTTTCAATGTATTGAATGAGTTTGTACGAGATCTCTTTAAAAAAAATTTCTTTTGCAGCATTTTCATGCAACTATATTTATCACTCCCAAGAAAGGTCAGTGATGATGGTTTGCGACATGCAATTGGCTAATGACACTGCAATGCAGCCTTCTCTTTAATTTTCTCTTTTCATTCCGTGTTTTCTCCAGGCTGCCCGGATGCCAGCGCTAGCATCAGAGTGGCCTAGTTTTCGTCACTTTTATGGGAAGTTGGTTGTGTAGGCCATAATTGTTGCCAACAGCCTTGTACGAATGACAATGGGGAATCACCGTTGCATCATGGGAGATGGAAGCATTCATTTTGACTAACCTCCACCTGCCAGCCACACTTGGTTAATGCGCAGGTGCCAGAGCCGATGGTGGGAAGGACAGAAAACGCTTCGCCTCCCTGCTGTAGGAGGTGGCGGCCTCACCTGATTTGATGGCGAATTTCACAAAGCTGATGCACGGCTGGTCTCGAGAGGAGCGCGCTCCCCCCACGAGACCACCTGTGGCTGATGGTGTTGACCATTGCGGCTCCATGTTTGACAGGGAATGAAGCACATAACTCAAAGTGGTATTGCTTGATGACTAGTTGTAACAGCTGTTCTGGACCAAATTTTACCGCAAATTTAGTCCATTCCAAGTGCTGGTATTTTGTAACCAGGTCCGTTAAAACTGAAACATGTTGGATTTAAAATGTGTTGTGAGCAAACAAAATTAGTCGTAATGTCCGTAATATCCGGCTGTCCGTTTTATCCAGATCCATTGTAACGAATGTTGACTGTATATCACTAAGTGATTTCTTGGACTCTACAGGGATTGCTCACGTGTCTGGAAACATACCTTCGTGCGGAGATGGCCGATAAGGTAAGAGGGCGCTGTACAGCCAACAAGCCCGTGTCAAGTGCTTTGCCAGCATTGGCTTTCAATTTAAAGGACTATAGAAACCCAATTTTATTGCGTTTCTTTTCAAATCATGCGTTAGACATCACATAGATCATCACGTGGTTTTCGCCTACAACCGCGCAATAACATATAATTTAATTTCTTCTCTTATGCTTTGGCTTCATCAACTGAATGATAGCTGTGACGCGTAGTCATATTTAGGTCACGTGACGCATGAAAATGACAATATAAATGCTGATACATAGTTTTAACTCACTACAGCACTTAAACCAGCCTGCTAGAATCCCAGCAAACTACGTATGGGTAGTTGCCGTTTTTTCTGTGACTCGCGTGACATGTACAGGAACTACATGTCACAGCTATCGTTCGGTTGATGAAACCGGAACTGCGTCAGGCTTAGAGTTTCAAAATATTACCTAGAGGGAAAGCTGGCACCACTGTCTATGCGAGTTTCTAAAGGAGCCACGAAAGAGCACTTCACCCACTATGGGAATGCCAGGAAGACAGCAAGGCGCACTTCGCTTGGCCCTAAAACATAACTACGACTGCAGAAATGCAAAATTTTAAAAATTATATGTTGAAAGGAAACGGTGTTTTGCAACCTGTATGTCCTGTAATAAAATATGCTTACTGTACATATTTGCAATAAATGAGCAGAAAATCACGATAACCGGTTTTGGTCATGGCTAGATACCCGCCGTTGTGGCTCAGTGGTTAGGCACTCGGCTACTGATCCGGAGTTCTCGAGTTCGAACCTGATCGCGGCGGCTGCGTTTCGTTGGAGGCGAAACGCTAAGGCGCCCGTCCGCTGTGCGATGTCAGTGCACGTTAAGGATCCCCAGGTGGTCGAAATTATTCCGGAGCCCTCCACTACGGCACCTCTAATTTTTCCTTTCTTCCACTCCCTCCTCTACCCCTTCCATTATGGCGCCGATATGCCATTTCCTTTCCCCAAAAACCGTGTTTCTCACTATTAACTAGAGGGAAAGCTGGCGCCCGCCTTTGGGAGTTTGCATGGAGCTTCCTCGAGACCACCTGTACCTGAATTACCATGGGCGCTCTTAAGCATCATGGGGCGAAGCATAGAGCTACTGCAGAACCACAACTTTTGGACAAAAAATAATGAAAAAACAAACGCTGTTCGATAATCAAAAATGTCTTAGCATTCAATATCCTGTCTATAAATTGCAACAAACGAGCAGAAAAGCATGTAAATATAAAGTTTGCCCAAAATAAGCGGTGGCTTGCTTTCCTATTGGCCAAGTATTGCAGACAATAAAAGCCAACATTTCGTATTTAACAGGCACTTTTTTAAAAATAAATATATTTTTGAAAAAAGTTTTGTCGCTTCAACACTTTAATGGATTTTTAATGACATTTAAAAAACAAAAATTATTTATTTGCGTTTTGTGGTGTTGCGTTTTCGCTACTATAGCTTTTGTGCACTATGTTTGCGTCGTGGACTAGAATATTGGTTTAGTGACGCGAACGGAGGCGCGCGGCAGCGGAACGGCTGAAGCAAGGCGCCTCTCCTCGCCGCAAAGGGCACCACCGCGCCTTTTACTAGCTCCGCGCCTCTGCCGCCGTGCTGGCCCGGCAGTAGGAACGGCTCAACACTTGCTTTTTCGCGCCTCACTGCTGGTGTTTTAGGTCCAAATTCTGCATCTGTTAAGCTTCATTTATTTCTGTCGCACCCAGCTGAGTGCGTGGGAAAACTTACTAATGGAATGAAAGGGTTTTATAAGCTAGTAGACAGCTACAGGAGTGTGTGTGACACGTCTATAGCGTACGTTTTATAGCGTACATGTTGTCACTGTTGGAGCACCTAATATAATAGAACGTGTAAGTTTCAGTTAGCTGATGACAAGCAGAGTGAGCCAGGATCTGGTTAGGCATGCATCTTATCAGAATTGTGCGCCAGTCTTCATTCTTGCATGCTGCAATACCCATATCCAGCGCCTGACCAGACGTTCGTAGTTATACTGGAATCTGCCTTGCATTTAACAACCCTTCCCACTCAGTTTCTACGGGAAACCTCGAGCCTGGCATCCTCATTGTCATTTTGTACGCAGATGCTGGCCAGCAAAGCTGTCCCAGTGGCACACGCAGGAGCTTGATAATAAATTCTAGATGCAGGCATGCAGATGCAGCAGGCGCAGCACTTAATAATAATAATTGGTTTTTGGGGAAAGGAAATGGCGCAGTATCTGTCTCATATATCGTTGGAAACGTGAACCGCGCCATAAGGGTTGGATAAAGGAGGGAGTTAAAGAAGAAAGGAAGAAGGAGGTGTCGTAGTGGAGGGCTCCGGAACAATTTCGACCACCTGGGAATCTTTAACGTGCACTGACATCGCACAGCACACGGGCGTCTTTAGCGTTTTGCCTCCATGAAAACGCAGCCGCCGCGGTCGGGTTCGAACCCGGGAACTCTGGATCAGTATAGCCGAGCGCCCTCCGCTGAGCCACCGCGGGGGGTCAGGCGCAGCACTTAATTCTGAAAATACCGCCGTACCATTCCACTTGCACTGTAGCATCAAGTGGCAGGCGGCCAATATTCTAATGGAGAAGCTTGGGCGTGTTGGTGGTGGATCATTCTTAAAACACAGCGCTAACAATTCGAGGGAGCGGAGACAATAGCTAAGGGGCGATCGAAAGAAACGCGAACAGAGCGGAGCCTATATAGGCGCTCCGCTATTCGAAGGAAGGAAGGAAGGCCTCAGACGTTGCTGGCACATACCAACTACGGGGGAGTGGCCAAGACACAGGCGGTTAATTACTGGATACAGGAAAGTTTTGACGGGAGAAGGAGTGGTAATAGTATGTAGTCTGATAGATTGGAAGAGGGAAGGACAGCGGTCCTGTTAACTTGGAGATCGCATTTCTTTTGATTGCGCTTTTACTTCGGTGGTAGCTAAAGGACGCCAGAGTCGTCCGTAATGTTTTCTAGGATGACTCTAACGTCTTTTTCTTACCACCGAGGTAAAAGCGCGATCAAAAGAAATTCCGACAGGGAGCGCGTAGGCGCCGGGTTGTTAGTGCCAAAAGGGCACTGTAGTGCAGCACGCAAGCGAAGCAGCTAGGCTCAGTGGAGCTCTGGAATAGGGGCCCAACCTTGCTGAAAGAGGTCAAGCGTCGACAGCGATGAAGACGAAGACCGAACCGCCAATCTCTTAAGAGACCTCAATAAAGTTTTTTTTTCTCTCTCTCTCTCTCTCGCGTTTCTTTCCATCGCGATCGAATTAGTACACACGAGCGCTCATGTGTACGTCTTGTGCGCTCGTATATGTAGCAAAAAAAAAAAAAAGATGGCGTCTTGAAGACCGGCTGTGAAGGCTGTCTGAATTTGCTTCTGATGACTAAAGAAGCGACAGCGAACTCAAGCCAGCCGAGTTCACTCGCATGAACGACAAGGTGACAATTAGTTTCGTCCCTCTGCAAGGCCGCCTCTACAAATTGTAGCTGACCTGGAAAATACTTGCATGGCATGCTTTAGCCTCCTATAAAGCTGCATGCAGACAGTACCCTTGATATTTTACAGGTGTCTAAGGCAAAAAACAGAGCCTCTGGCTCTCTGGCCACTGTGAAAATTTGGCAGCCGAGCTTACTGCTGTAGTGCCTAGCTATCACTACTTTTTACATAACAAAACCGCCTTCCATTTTTGAACGACCGGAAGTGAAAAGATTCTGAGTATCAGAAAATTAGTCGGTGCGCTTAGACCTGGAAAGGACCTGTTAGGGTGAAATTCCATTGCACATAATTTCGGCTGATTGCTCGAAGAATGTGCCTGCCAGGAAGCCAAGATTTGCTATAATTTTTATTTTACAAATATTTGCACTAAGCCTTGCCTAAAATTGGGGTGAAAATGTTTTTAACCGTGGATAAATTTTTGTGAATAAAATGTGTTTCTGAAGCCGCTGAAACGCTTCAGGAAAAGTTATTTACGAGATCACTCGTACACTGCCCTCACAGGTGAATCACTAGGGTGGCTCAATAGTCGCATGTAAACAAAATCAGCTCAGTAAGAGATGCACTTAATCAAATTGCATCCACTAGCAAAACTATGAGCATTTCGCATTGCCCTTTGTCGGTAGCAGACGACCGATGCGATTTTACATCATCGCCAAAATGCGTAAAGGGGCACGGTGAGGAAAAAAGGTGCCTAGGAGGTTACGTTGAAGTTAGTTGAAGCCAATGGCATGCAGGTTTCTTAACTAGGAGCGTATTATGCACCCCATCGTTACGACGATGAGGAGAAACATACACAAGCTCCTGAAGCAGCAGCGACGGCGCCGCTAGAAAAAGTTGCAGTGGCGCCAAGCTCTGCGAGAAAGCTGCTTCTCGTGTGGAAGGAGCCTCCCGAAAAGGCTGTTTAGAGGCATCCATTCTCACCCCTGTGGGGGCTTCACAATACCACCTCAGATGTACAACAAAGCAGACTGCACTCAAGACGGGGATCTCCTGGCCCCATCCTCGTCCTGGTGGGGGCTTCACAATACCCCCTCAGTGGGATAACAAAGTGGACTGTACGTGCTCAAGATAGGAGGGGCTGTTCCCCTCAGGTTCATATGCTGGGCATGAGCCGACACGATTTGGGACAAAATACGTCAGCGGGATCATGTGATCGCCGCTCGGCGAATAGTACGTGTTACGAGCGGCGCGGGGAAAACAGTCGCGCAACTTTGCTGCCCCCTGCGGGATCATATTTAGGAACAGTAGCCCCATGTAAAGTCACTGGAACGGGAAAAGTACCGCAACCAGCCGCCATATTTGGTCCAGCGCCGCTTGCTGTGCACGCTTATCTTGGCCCATAAGAGCAAGTGCTACGTAATGCTCCGGATTATCTGTGTGCCGGCGGCCGCGAGAAAGAAGCGAGCGGACCATTTATGGCGGGGAATGACCGCGTCACCGCGGAGAACGAATCGGGAACGCACGCGCGCTGGCCGGCCGGCGCGGCGGCGAGAGAAAACGAATGCGGTACTTTTCCCGTTCCAGTGACTTTAGCCCCATGATGCTTTGAGCGCCCATGGTGGCACAGGTGCAGCGCCTCCAGTTATAATAGTCAGAAACTCTATGAGAATAATAATTGGTTTTGGGGGAAACGAAATGGCGCAGTATCTGTATTCTAGGCACTTATCTGTATCATATATCGGCGGACACCTGAACCACGCCGTAAGGGAAGCGAGAATTCTCCTACCCCAAGTAATTATTAAGTAACGGCCATGTGCATGCTGACAATTAAGTGCAACATGCGGGTATATATTTGCGTGAATTATTTGGTGAAGTGGAAGTCCTTCCTGCATGCACTGCGCGCCCATCGCCAGTCTTCGAAATGAATATCAAATGCAATCCTCGGCGAGTATACGTACGGTTATCAAGTTGCGCTTGTCGAAGTGCTTAATTTTGCGCTTTTAAATTGTCTCCGAGACTCCTACGAGAAATGTGCAGAGTGGTCACACCAGCGGACTGTTGCGTTGTCATTTCACATAAAAAAAAACTTGTCCCCTTCTTTCACATTTCACTGCACAGGTAGCCCAGGTTCCCGCTGGGCAAAACCCAGATTGTTGCGCAAATGGCTCCCAGCAGTGAAGGAGCAAACGGAATTTAGGCCTAGCAGGCACCAGACGCTGCTTAGCTCACTGAGTCGAGCGCATATTCTTACCTACTACCGAGATACCCGGCGCGTTTACGCACCGCCGGCTCCCTCCTTAACCTTAACCCAGGCCTCCCACTGGCGCCGACTCCAGACCCGAGTTGCTACCTACCCTATTCTCTGATTCATGCCCGCTACCCCTCTTCCTGTAAGCTCTGCGGGAAACCGGGAGACTTCCTTCAAGTTCTCCTCACATGTCCTACCTTCCCACACCCTCCATCCCCAACCACGGCGGAGACATACTGGGAGACACTCCTGGCCAGCTCCGCTGATGCTGTCCAGCGCCGGATAATTACCGACGCCCTGAAGCGGATAGCCCTCCAAGGGCTGTCCTTTGCCCTATAAGGGCAGCACCCTAAGGGTTGCCTCGTGCCATGTTAGGGGGTTTGCTTCCCTCTGTATTTCTTGGTAATAAATGTTTTCCACCACCACCACCGAACGCGAACCGTGAAAGTTGCTCGCGCAGCGCACGTCAGAATGCTCAACGTGTCGCTCGTAGCGCCTCAATTCATTTTTCTACATACAGCATTTCAGCGAAAGTGCGCTAGTTGATCCACTATATTTAAAAAACATTCGATGGCAGCGCCATTAGTTTTTGCAGATGCCGTGGTCCCATGATGCTTGCGTGCTTGCTAATAAATACAGCCACTATTCAGTAACTCTACTATGAAACTGAATGGGACTGTGCACGTGTATCTCGCAGCCACTGAAGGTAGTAGGGAATGTGACACGCTTTGATCGAGCGGTCTGCACGGTCTGTGTGCGCCGGCAACCGTGTTGTGTCAGCGGCCGCATCACTTTACAGCCGGCCAGATGTAACGCGTTTTAGAAAGCTATCGTTTTACTTTGTGCAGCGGTTCTTCTGTTGAGAAAGCGCCGTCGTGAGTTCGGTCACTGGATTGCATCAGCTACCATAAGGCCTTGTTTCTTTTAGAAATATGGCAGACCTAGCCGAGCGTATCCTGCAGCATGTCGCCGAACACGGGCCCTGCGACTCTCTGCAATTGGCTCGCGTCTTGAAAGTTGACCATCAGAAAGTCGTTGGAGCCATCAAGAGTATCCAGGCCTTCGGAGACGTAAGTGCCGCTGTCGACAGGCTGATATCCATCATACATACCACAGCGTTGTGTCACTCGGAGGTGAAGTTAATGCCGCTTTCCGCGCAGTCGGCGCGCTATGGGTGAGACGCCCGTAGTCTGATCAGGCCTTGTCGTTGCCGCTTGGCACTTTTCCCGGTCCGGATCCTGAAAATGCTGAAGCTGCGAAAAATGTTGCTCTGCTCAGGTTGCGCGGGGTCTCGTGTGGCGAGCGCACGCAGCGAGAACCAATTGTGAGCTAAAAGGAGGTTATCTCTGCAAAGAAATTAAACAGTTCGTGCGTGGGTTATTTTGAATTACTTACCGATGCTTTCAGTATAATGACTGAAGCTGACGCAGCTTTGCTTTCGTTTCTTGTGGCTCATCTTCCAGCGTGCCAGCATGCGGAGTGCAAACGTCCTATTTTTATTGGTCGAATTTTGATGGAGGCGAAATTCTGGAGGCCCACGTACTGCGCGATGTCAGTGCACGTTAAAAAACTCCAGGGGGTCGAAATATCCGAAGCCCACCGCTACGGCTTCCCACATAGCCTGAGTCACTTTGGGACGTTAAACCCCATATACCAAACCTGGTCTACATTCAGCCTGGGCTGAATAAGCTCTGAGCGCCATATGGCCCCCACTCCGTGGGTACCACCTTGTATCCAGCAAGATTGCACGTATACAACCTCAGATAGCTTGTGAAGGCGGTACATGCTGCCCGTAGCTGCTGCAAGAACTGAGAGGGAACTTGCAAAGCAACAATTCAGTTTCCTTTCATGACGACACAATGAAACGTTTAAGCATTACATCTGATTGGTTGGCCAGGTACGAAAATATGTATGCTATGAACTTCACTGACAGAGCAAGAAAACCTAGTGTTAGTTTCTGTATGTTTTTTTGTTGTCCATTTGCTGAGTGTGTGTGCAATGAAGGGGCCTGAGATGTGCATTTCAGAGAGGTAGATGCAGTTGTGTACTGTACGGTCAATAAAACTGTATACAGACTCTGAAACTCAACTGCACGGACTGTATCATGTATGTGTGCATGTTAGTGAGTGGGCTCTGTATCTGCTGAGTTAGCTGTAGCTTTAATGCGTGCTACATGTAATCAGTGCTTAAATTTAGGGGGGTCTCGGATCCCCCACCATATTGACAAAGGATCCAAACTCCCTGCTTCAAAATGTAGGGACTGCATGAATCCAAAGCAACCATTTTTTGTTTTTCTTGTCAGCAGTTGAAACTTTTTGTTTATATTGTTTTGAAAATTTCATTGTGATCGTTAGTAAGAACCATTGACATGTTTTCTAAACCCTGAGATGGAGAAAAATAAAATGTCAGCAACAGTGCACAAAGGCTGGGAGAAAAAGGGATACTCATGCCTTCACACCATGAGTCAGTCCAAAGATGGCCACTCAGCTCCAAGGCTATCCAATAACAATGGGAAACACAGTGGAGTCTCCCTCCACCAGTGACTTTCTTGGGTAAAGAAAGCTTCCAGCCTCCCAAAATCCAAAACAGCCCATTTAATATCCTTTTTGTATCTTTCTCTTTTCCACCTGCCAGAGGACATTAGTGATGTTTCTAGTTTGCATTTTTTGTAGTAATGTTTCTAGTTGAATTTTTTGTTTATTTTCACTCTGTATGTATGCAGTTCTTTGTACACTATAACTACATCCCTTTGTCTAAAACGTTGCGTAAAACAGGCTGCCAGCTCTCCCTATGCTCGAATCCCTATAGAGATTGCCTTGCGACTTTAAGCACTGTGTGTAATGTAGTGAAAAGCGCAGAGAGGTACACATTTTGGTAAGAAAAGAAGACATATAGGAGTTGGTCAGCTTTGCTGTGTTTGTCTCTTGGTGCTACAAATCTTGCATGTAAGGGCAGAAAAAAGTTTCATGAAGCTGCAGTGCTGTGTACTATGGCACTAGAGTGCGAATTGCAAATGCCAGTAGGGTGTTACTGGCTTCAGGGGCACTGTCCCGGTTTGGCTATGTGACCTAGAAAACAAGCCCCTTATTTTTCACTAATCAGTTGATGGTACACATGCCTGTGCAGGTTGTCTTATTGATGAAAATATAAACAAAATGTCTCGGAGGTAGTGAGCAAGAAAAGTGCTTTAGTAGTGTCAGTTATGATACTGTGGTTTGAAATCTGGGCATCCGTTGTGGCCACTCTCAATAAGTTAGTAGATGGAGCTGTCGCCTCTGATGTCTGGCTTTGGGTATTTAATGATGTCACTCCACAGGTTTCAAGCATAGCTGAACGGTTCAGTATACTGTCACAGGTGATGTCTGCAGTCTCCCAAGTAAGAATGCTAGGTTTTGAATAAGGATATTCACTACTGGAAGTATGAAAGAGCTGTGGTGGCGAAACCCATGCAGGTTCTACGAGTGGAGCAGCAAAGTGGCGAGCACTGGGAGCTGTCCACCGAGGGCGCCGAGATATGCTCGCAGGGGAGCCCCGAAGGCCGCCTAGTGCGGCGCCTTGGTCCCGAGGGTGTACCTCGTGCCTCTCTGGGCAAGGGAGACCAGCTTGGGCTGAGCAAGGCCCTGGCCCTGAACTGGGTGAAGCTGGACAAGGAGCGTGGCACTGTGCTGCCCACCCACCCAGAGCCCCCACCGGACACAGTGCAGGCCAGCCTGTGCCAGGTGCGGGATGGCCAGGCTCATCTGCTGGATGAAGGTCAGCGGCAGGATTTGAAGCGCCGCAAGCTGCTACGCCAGGTGTACGTTCCGTTTTCTCACGTCTGCTCAACCTAACGCATTGGCCTGAGAGTGCTTCCCAGCCATCTAAACTTGGGTGTATGGTAATGAGTAATTACTCCTTTCCTGTCTGTTTCTCTCTGTCTGTAGTGAATTCATCTGAAGTGGCAACTTATTCACAGCTATCCCAAGTTTATGTTCTTTCACTCCCTTATTTCAAAGCTAGTCCATCTTGGGGGTTCCCGAATAGGACCGAGCTTCGTTCTCACAAGTGGACCTACCATTTGGTTAAAATAACATGCAACTAGCATTTTGAAACAAGCTATTCCACACAGGCCAAGGAATTCATTGTTCAGTGTGCTGTAATGATTTGGCTGCAATATCAGAAAAGGCATTTACAGATGAAATGGAAGCGTGGGTGCAAACTATCTGTGATTGCAGAGTTGCACGTGAAGGTGTGTGCTTAGCAAAATATTAGCCCTGAAGTGACGCTGCTTTGTTGTTAGTGCTTATGGCCATTTTTTTTTATGTTCAGGATTACATTTCATCGCAAGGGCTTGCCAAGCCACTTTATTTCAGCATCATCTGGAAAAGGCAATACATGTTATGTTGCAGGGTGCCAGCGAAAACCCAATAATATCCAGCACACCGTTCACAGAGAATGAGCAGCAGTTTTAACAATATTCCTGTTCTTTTTAAGTGTTGGCCTTAGCAGAAATAATCTCCAGTGGAAGAAACTGCAAAGCGTGAAACATTTAATCTTTCTTTGTCCTGACCAGTAATTGCCTGCTGTTTTTCACTCTCTTGTTCCAGTTCATCAACTCGTGCTCAAATTTCACTGTATTTTTAGCCAAGGAGGGAAACATCAGCAGTGCTCGCTGTGTAGGCATGCTCTAGCTGTGCAGCACCTAGTTCTGAACTAAAGCAGTAATGTTTGCACAGTGGCCCTCTCAGTTGAGAATGAACTCCTCAAATCTGTCTGACGATACAACAACCTGAAACCCTGGTATAGTTTGAAGTCATGTTCTGGATGTGTAGTGGCACATTCTGCTATGTTTTTCCCTACAAATGCACTGGAGCACTCACTTTGTCTTAGTGCAGTGTAGTGCTGTAGCAGGGCCCACCAGAGCAGGATGTGCAGTGATGCTTTTCCCCAACACCGTGGCATGGTCTGCTGAACAATATGCCCAGTGTGTGTGTGGGGCCCATGCATTCCTGATGGTCTGAATGGATGCAGGGTGGTGAAGAGCTACCGGCTAGAGCAGGGCGAACACTTTGCCACGCAGCTGAGCAAGCCTGAGACAGACCTGACAGCTGAGCTGCTGGCCAGCGGGGCATGGAGGCAGCGGCCTTTCAAGGCGTACAACTTTGCTGCCTTGGGCCAGCCCACTGACGGAGGCCACCTGCACCCCTTGCTGCAGGTAGTGGAGGAGGGGATGATGTGGGCCTAAGTGCACAAGTGCTCCAAAGTGTTTCACAAGGCCTAGTCTCTGGCCATAATCATGAGTCCAAGAGCATCCTGTTTCTATCTTGGCCTAGGACTAATTGGTTTGTCTGCACAGGGTGAGAGAGCAGGCTTGATTACAGGTTAGTAGATTTGACTTATCACAAGGCTGTCAAGAGGAAATGATGTGACAGGTTTTCCAAGTAGTGAGAACAGAATCAGTTCCAGGTTTCAAGGTTTTTTATTTCAGGCATGTATATCGCGTGGCTGAGGAGAAAGGGAAAAAGCCGCATTAGCAGCTTGACACAGCTCCCTTCTCCTGAGCTACAGTGGTGGCAGAGATAACAAGGAGCTGTTTAACTTCAAAAAAGCATTTCCATAATTCATCATTAGAACAAAAATGAATAACATCTATACACAGTTATGTGTTACTACAAAAAAAAAAAGTGTTCTGTACATCATTATATGGCCAAAAGAAACAAACAAGCAATCAAAGGCAAAGGTAGCAAGAAGACTGTTATACACGAAAAGACTGCATACACCATCATAGAAATATCGAGAAACACTGTCATACATTGCCATCCAAACATTACGTACACTCTCATAGTCACTCACAAAAATAAAGCTTTTGTTTGTATGAGGACAAACGATCAGAAGAATTGGGTAAGCCGAATCAGTTAAGTGGGCAGGCAGAGCATAATTTAATATTTGAGATCCATAGTTGGTGTGAGGACGTAATACATACAGTCAAACCCACTTTTAACAACATTAAAGTGCCATGGAAATACTATTGTAGCTTATAATTGTTATAACCGGGTTGTGCTGAAAAAAAGAAAAGATGACAAACTTTAGAGCATTTATTGACAGGAAAGACCTGGAGGCGTTTGATTGTTCTAATACCTGTAAAAGCTCGGTAATTCGAACTTCAGGGGTCTGGAGAAATGTTCCAATTATCGAATGATCCTGAAAAACTAGTAAGAACTGTTTGCATCACGGTATATTTGTTTGGTGAAAAACTGGACAATGATTGCTTGCTTTTGAGATGAGAACAGCGCGACGATTACTATTGTCTTTTTTTCACATTTTCATAAATGCTTTATTGCATACATACTGTCGGGAGCGTCGAGGCAGGACTGCTCGAAAGTGGTAAGGGCCTCCCAGACAATGTTCACGTTGTGACGCACAATCGCTGGAGCTCCACCACTACTGCCTCACACCCCTCACAAGCATCAGCGTCAGTTCACAAACAGCGAATGGGACATGACAAGCGCGCAGTTTCGGCACACTGGAAGAACTGGAGAAGGAACCTTGTGGATGAATGCGATTGCGCCAACCAGCGCCTGAAACTGCTCACAGCAGGGCTCAGTTAGCTGGTTGCTACAGGCTTGCACGAAGCTCAGAAAAGGGAAACCGAAACTACACGGTCTGTCTGATTCCGAGACGGGGCCGTGAGTTTGTCATCATGCCTGATGTTGTGCACACCTCTCAGTTGCACGGATGACTCTGCAGCATAGAATTCAGGTTTGAACAGGGCTATTTGGTTGATTGCTTGCTGGCGCCAGTCATACCTCGACACAACCTCTCTTTGGGAGCCCGTTCAAATTAACCGGTGCGAGACCCATAATGTCCGAATTAGCGAGCATATGAGATAGACTTCCATTGGCGTTTGCCAGAACTGTGCGGACAAATTATCCAGATTTATGAATCATTGTAGGTCGAATTGTGAGCTTCTACTATTATATTACAACTTGGAAAGGTTCCTGTTCGTTGCTGTCCGTGCCGGTGACCACTGCCATGATCACCTTGTGAGTGAGGTCTTCATTTGTCATGACTGCATCGTCAGTGTGCAAGAATCCTTCGACCCAACGCGCCGCAATCATCACTGTTCACCGATGACCAAAGCACCTTCATCACCGCTTTCCGGAAGCAATTCTTACGTGAGATCCAAGGAGCATGCAGAACCAAGGGTGCGGTGACAGCTGACAAGAGAAAAACCACGCTGGCAACGCGTGTGCACCGCACCGATTGATTGGACTAGGCATAGAGCACGTGGCCAATGCAGCAGCTAGCCTGATGTGGTGACGCCTGCCCTTGGGACACGGGAAGTCTGCGAAGCGGGGACAGAGGCCAAGTTAGCGAAGAACAGGGAAAGATGGGACAATGCACGCTCTGCTGCGGTGTCAGCCGTAGCTCTTTGCCGTGTCAGCCGTAAACCTCTTTCTGCGAGCAGAACGCCCCTCAGACGTTAAGAATGGACTGCTCCACCGAGGCTTCCTACCATGCTCCCTACTTTCTTCTCTACGTGGGCCTTTTGCACAGGGGAACGCATCCATCTGCGTTGCCACGACAGGCAAGCATGCTCAGCGTGCCCGGTGGCGATGGCTCCGAGTGCGTGGTCACGGGTTCTTTCGCTCTCTGTCGGTCGGCTCCCGCTCACTTTTGTGTTGTAAGCGTGGTTTTGCTGGTGCGGTTGTAGCATTTCCATGTTTTTGTTTCTGTTATGGTTGACACTAAATGTCAAGATTTAATTGTTATGACCGATAATGTGCTATGACAGCATTGCTATAAGCTTTTTATTTTACCATAGAACACATGGTAAAGCCGACAGTGCCGCGACTGTTATATCTGATGTTTTGTTATAACTGGTATTGTTATAAGTGGGTTTGACTGTACCATAGTTCATGATGATGATGAAGAGTCAGATGGCAATGTTTCTTTTTATGCAAAGAAGTTTCTTCTAGGAATTGCACTCGCCATTCAGAAAATGATTTGTGCAGTTGGAGGAGGCGGAAATCATAAAACGAGCTAAGTTTGATTATTGAATATTTAGTGTGTAAAGGACCAGAAGACAATAAGGTAGGCACATTTGCTATTGCTTTTAACACTCTTTTTTGTGGGACTAAAACTTTGTTATTATTGGTAGCTGTGTGGTGCTACCCCAGATTAAGTTACCGTTTCTTATATTAGATTCAAATTGTGTGAGATACAAAAGCTTGGTTTTAAGAGCATCCGTTGTAAATTTTAAAGAATTTCTACTATTCTAGAGAGTTTAGTCCGCAGATGTGCAACATGCGCATCCCAAAGCATGAAATCATTGAACTAGACACCCAGGGATTTAACTGAATTAGTGATTTGTATTTCATTAACCTCCAATCTCAGAGCATTGAGATTATAAGTCGTGTTTTTGGCTTTAAAAATTATAGCTTTAGTTTTGCCTGAGTTGATCAGGAGAGAATTTTTTATAGACCATAAGTATAGCTTAGTTTATGCCTCATTTTCTTTTCCCACTAAATGGGAAAATGAAATGTGTTGTACATAAAAGTGGAAATGCTCTTGTGACTTGAAGGTTGCAGCTGTTTCAAGGAACTGCTGAGGAAGCAGTTCCCCTTCTTTTTTCTTGCAAGTAGGATTTTCTTTGTGGTGTTTTTTGTTTGCGGTATGTTCTTCCTTTGGGTAAGTGTTGTGTGTACAGTTTTTGAACACATTTTAATTTTAAATTTTGAGTTTCTATATATTTTTGTAGTATGCTTATGTGGAACACAATGCCTCCATGTATCCATAGCTGATGTTTAATCTCTCAAGTGTTTCAAGCTGTTAGAAACATAATGAGGTTACATCTGATTTCATCTTTGCCCCTACATTGCAGTTTTCTGTTGTTAACTGTATGAAATAACTATTAGATTAAAAAGCTATGGAGATGCTTAGGTAACCTTAAGAGTAGAATGCGATAGCATTTAACTTCACATTTCTCACAGTTATCGTTACAGCTTCTGTGTGTGTTTGCATCAGTTTCTTTGCAATTGTCAGTCCGTCAACAGCCATGTTTGGAGTGCTAGCTACAGTAGCAGGTATCTGCTATGCTGTGACAGTGCTTACATTTGCATATATTTTTTCTGATTTTTGATTTCGATTCTCTGTCTAGGTTGCTTGCAACCCAGCGGGCACGTTGTGATGACGTCACAAGGTCATGTGACCTCTCTCAACCAATCTTTAATGTCATTGCCACCCCAATGGGCAGATTCCATGGTGGGCAGGTTGCTCGCAATCCGATGGGCAGGTTGCCATCTACCAAGATAGGCACGTTATGAAGACATCACAGCCTCGTGTAACCTCTCTCAACCAACCAGCGGGGTGCTATCAGGGTAGATATTTATGATGTCACAAGGTCACATGACCTTCTGAACCATTCAGTGAATTTCATGACATCGGACATTGGCGGGGTTTTTGAGTGATGACAATTCTAATGCTATTGCATTAAAAGTGGACACAAACTGTCCTCACAGTGTTATCACCACAAAATTTGCAGCAGCTGTTAGGTGTTTGTCAGCACTGAAAACGAGCCTTTCGAGTGAACAGGTGCTCGTAGTTACAGAATCACAGAGAAATGACTGGTGGAGAAATGCATTCAAGATGTTTGCTGTCAGCATTTCGTGAATCGGTTATTGCAATTGCAATAAAATGCAAGCACTTCTTTTTAGTGTGCTACAAGTCTGGTGCAGCAGAACCAGATATGAGAACCATTTATGCCTGAAGGTGTTATGGGTGCTTATTTTGTGCAGTGCCTTCACTAGCTAGCTGAATTCTGGTTAGATATGTGGCTGACCTCTTCTCTGCTGTACAAGGCAGAGTACAGCTGTTAGGACAAACACTTATGTGCAGGTGCGCTCTGAGGTGCGGCAGATCTTTCTGGAGATGGGCTTCACGGAGATGTCGACATCGCGCTATGTGGAGAGTGCTTTCTGGAACTTTGACGCCCTCTTCCAGCCGCAACAGCATCCAGCCAGGGATGCCCATGACACCTTTTTTCTGAAAGGTACACTTCTCATAGTTTTCCCTGTCGGGCATGAGGGAAGTTTTTGTGTGAGTTGCCCAGCCTGAGTTCGCAGGTTTGATCCCAGTCCTGGCTGCTGCGTTTCAATGGAGGCAAGACTCAAGGCACCTGTGTGCTGTGAAATGTCAGTGCACATTAAAAGAGCCCTGGGTGGTTGAAATTGGTCCGGAGCTTTTCAATACGGCGTTCCTTATAGCTGAATCGCATTTGGACATAAAACCCCAAATACCGAAAGTTTTTGCAAGTGCATGTGAACTGTGTGTCACTGGAGGTACGTTCTGTCCTGGAACGTAGAGCACCTGCCTCGGTGGCTCAGGGGTTATAATGATCATCTGCTGAGCAGGAGAAGTTAGGCTCATTGCCGGCTTCGGTGGCCGTGTTTTGATGGAGATGGAATGCAAAGGCGCCCACGTGGTGTACTATGTTGGCACACTTTAAAGATCCCCAGGTGCTCTAAATTAATCGGAGCCCTGCACTACGGTGCCTCTCATAGTCCATGTGTCGCTTCGGGGTGTTAAACATCAAATTTTTGCTTACGTGTTTTCTTCTTTCAAATGATGCATTAGACATTGGTATACATAGATCACCCTGTGGTATTCACCTACAGCTGCTAAATAACCTATTATTGAATTTCTTCTTAATACTGTTTCTGTTCAGGTTTTGTCAGCCGAGCGATGGCTTTGATATGTAGTTGGTGTGTAGGTGACGTGAGCAATGAGAAAAATGGCTATATAATTGTTGATACATAATTTTTTTTTGATATCTTGAAGCAGGCGAGCTTAAGTGTCGTTATGAATTAAAACTACATACAGTCGAGCCCGCTTATAACGAACATGAGCGTCACGCGTTGTCCATTCGTTATATCCCGAAGTTCATAGTCAGTGGACTGTGGCTTTAAAGACAGTTGCTTGTCAAAACACACAATTTTTTCTTTGCGAAAAACTGTCATGGATGTCCGTTTCTGCAGTGTAGATCCGATGAGGGAGGTTTCCAGTTTATTTAAAACAGAAGCGTGCTATCGCCGAGGCCCTTGGCATAGACAAGTTGTCTGAGACTCTCTATGTAGCCCATTACTACAGGCGCGCTTATGGGTGCTGGCTTTGAAGTTTCAACCTCATCTGATTCCTCCGCGTCACTCTCGTCCCGCACTTTAGAAACCCTCACTTCAGAGGGCACTTCAGATGCCCTCGTCTATGCGCGGTTCTGCGGTGTTGGCGTCATCATCGACAGAAATAAAATCATTCCAACCAATGTTATAACCCCCCATGTCGGAGTCAACGACAAATTGCCGCCGGGCTGGTCATCTTCTGAAGCAACAAGTGTGTCAAAAGCGCGCAATGGGGTAGACGTGCCGCAGACGCACAGCGCCAGCAGAGAGACCAATGAGGGGCATCCGTGAGCGTCAGTGCAGCCACCTCTTGGCTCCCACGGAAGGCCTGCTTCACGGAGCGTGGCTTCCACGATCGGCACCGGCGGCGGCGCGGTTGATCGCGGAGGCCATGCGTGGATTTGCAAGAGAGTGAGGAGAGGGGAGCGGAGTTGTGAGGAGGAGCGGGAGGGTGATGTTGGAAGGCGCGTCGGTGGGAAAGGGTAGCTCGCTCGAGAGCGGCGCGATACGGGGCCTGACGGGGCGGGCAGTTGGCCTGCGATGAGTCTTGGGAAAATATGCCGCGCGCCGGGTGCACAAAGGGGTCGGAGGCAGGTTATCTCGCATTGTGGCGTCGGGTTTACACTCTTTGTTCGCTGTAACCGATCAGCAGGGCTTAATGACGTGTGTTATACATGTGATTTTGTGCCATTGAAACAATGTATATTTTGACGGCCGCGCAGGTCTCGTTTGTTATAAGCGAAAGTTCGTCATAAGTGGGGCTGTTATATGTGGGCTCGACTGTATTAGTGATTATATTTAAGTTTCTTTAGTGCCTCACATGATCTGAATACCGGCTACATGTGAAAGCCATCGTTCTACAAAGCTGAAACAGCATTAGAGGAGAAATGAAATTATACATTATTTAGTGGTTTTAGGCGAATACCACTCGGTGAACCATGCATTCTGGTGCCTAACGCATCTCTTGAAATAAGAAAAATTGCAACTAAAATTAGATGCCGATGGTCCTTTTAACTCCTTCCTTACAGCGGGAAGCTATAGCAGTAGGGAAACTCTTTGATGCACATGTTGCAAGCAATAAGGTAATGCCTGCTGCTTCTTAATACTCCCTGTTGGTGCCTATTGCAACAGAGGTTTGCTTTGCTGCTCAAATGTTAAAAATACAGGTCATTCTGTGCCTCATTCTTTGTCCCTGGTGTCTATACTTGATCTGTGATACATGCTCAGTTTTGCATCCTTGACAGTCTGACATGCAAGCAATTATGCACATCGTTGCTCCATGCTGTTGCTTCACTTGTGCTGCAGGTTTTGTTGAACTTGAAATGGACTGCCATGTCATCCATCGTTCCCTACCAGCAGCTTCCGATTAGCTCGACTGGCAAAAAGCTGAGTTGAAAAGAGTTGTGGTTCTTATGTGCAACAAAATGGTATTTCAAGGGATTAAATAAAAAATGCAAACAGACGTAAACAGTACCGTTGTCCGAAATGTCAAATGTAGTCTTTTTTTCTTTTCAGTTTCTGCTCATGGCACATTATAGTGGAAGCAGTAGCGGTGCCTTGCCTTCAGCTCTGTTGATAATGGTGTACAGGGCAGTCCGCTTATAACGATATTGAGAAAAACGGAAAATCTTAATCGATATAACCGATTATCGTCGTATCTGGACCGCCAAGAAAAAAAGCAAAAAGAACCCAGCCACATTTCCCCATGCATGTAGGTATTACAGGCATTACCCTTCCATGTAGACACTACTACCGGCACTCCTGTCAAGGGTGCAAAGCGTCTTGGCACTGCCAAGTTCGCGGAGCGAACCACCCCCGCCCCCCTCCAGAGCGCCTTTCAGAAATAAACACACCGGGATGTTATTGGTGCACAGCATCTTGGAGCGCTGCCAAGGTCTGCGCTGAGGACAGTTCGAAATGGGGAATGCGCCAAGATGAGCTAATGCTTAAAAAAAAAGCGAATTCTCGACCATCACAAGGACAAAAGTAGGGGGAGTGGGGGTCAGAGATATTGTTGTACGCTTAGCCGGCGTCACTTTTTACCCGGTTCATGAACACACAAACAGGCAGAAACTACGTTTATGTGAGACAGCGTTGCGCAGTGCGGCCAAACAAGCTCCTCCCAGCAATTGTGATGAGGAAAGCGCTTGGTTCCCAAGGCTGTAGGCAACACTCCCCACGGATTTAGCCACACTGGTCCATTTGCAGAGTTTTTACATATTTGCTTCAAAATATTTTACTTTTTATCAAACGTTGAGACAAATTCTGGTTGTAAACACCTTCCGGGCGGCCAGAATCCTAGCGTTGTATCCGTTATGTCGCCAATAATTGTATTGTTATACGAGTTAAATTTTTACATAGAGGCAATGAGAGAGAATTGATAAATCTAAGGAATTTGATCGTTAAAAGCGGTATATTGTTATATCTGGTATCATTATAAGTGGATTACACTGTAGTTGGCGTGCACTTGGTCATGCTGGTGCTGTAGTCAGTGTAGTAAACCGCACCACAGTCTGCTTTTTCCCATAGTCTTTGCGGTGTCCATGCCATGGCACCACCTGCACAGCTGAGTAGAACAGAACCAGTGATTTGCAAAAAGCATCTGGGTCAACATCAGAATGGGCTACAGAGCTGAGGTTAGCTAAAGCGGAACAAGAAAGGTACCAGATGAAGTGATAGGCAGTGCTTTCTCCGTGCCTGCATGTACTCCTGATAGCACCCCAGGTCCTGTCAATCCTTACAATGGAGTAGACCGGTTTTGCAGGCTGCAATAATTCGGATTTTTTAGTATTTGCAAATACTTTACAGGTCTCGAGGAAAACACCGAGTAACAGGGGTAAACACACATGCACGCACGCGCACACACACACACACACACACACACACACACACACACACACACACACACACACACACACACACACACACACACACACACATGTTAGGCATGTGCGAATATTTGATCATTTCGAATATTCGATCGAGTAGTACAGTATTCAATATTCACTTCGATCCGAAAGTTTGGTATTCGAAATCTCAAAGTATTCATCTCGCGCGAATAGTGTTCCTGGAACACTTGCCCGTCTATGTGTAGTTTTGGTTTTTGGCGCTACTGTATAGATGTCTTTTTTTTTATCATGCTTTCGAAGCGCGATAAGTCGATAACTGGAAAGGAACTCGAAAGAGCCAGGCGGCGGTTGCGCCCGCGGCACCCCACGACTGGCACAACTAGCACCAATGGCACAGTTCTGCTGAGTTTTCTCTCTCTCTCCTTCATTTTCCTTTGTGCCTTTGTCATTCCTTCGCTGATTCTGCTGACTCCTCGACTCGACCGATGCCAGTCGACTTCATCGACCAGTGCAGGGCTGTCGCATTTTTCTTGTGCATGTCTGTTTCAATGCGCCAGTTGTAGCATGCGTGACTGCTGCCATCTAATGAGCTATGGCACCTACGGACGTAAAAAAGAGAAAGAATCTGGACTTCGCAACAAAGCTTGAAGAGACCCGTCGCATCGAGAATAGCAAAAAAAAGTAGGGGTGTGCGAATATTCGAAATTTCGAATACGAATCGAATATGTTCGATATTCGATTCGTATTCGAAAATTGATATTCGTGAATTTCCGAATGTTCGAAAATTCCCGAATACTCGCCAGCGATCGTATACTGCGCATACTTACATAAATTCGACTGTGGCAAAACCACAATATCTGGGCAAATTAGCTGATAATGGAGTTAAAAATTCCAGGAAAACAATACAGAGGTCCTATCCCCTTCCTTTTTCCGCCGTTTATCACGCGGACCGACCGCATTCCGACGCCGCAAGGCTTCACCTCGTGAGAATTTCCTCAAGTGGGCGTTCCCACATATCACCCGTGCTGCGAACAAGATAGCCGATGGCCCGCTTCGAGCAATCGCAGCGCGAAATCGCGCTTTTTTTTTAATCGTTCAGTAGTACGTTACATATTTAATGCCCACATCCGAAGAATGCGTCCTGTCGCCTTCAAAGCTCTCCGAGCATGACTTCCGCCGTCCCGTTTTGTAAACTAGCTATGCGGGAAAGCCTACTTGCGGAATGCCGCGGGAGCCTCCTGAAGGGGCGTGTCGAGTAGTCACAATAGGGCAAGCGATCCTGTCAAAATCTCGCCTATTGCATGGTGCATTGTAACGTGCACACCTCTTTAGCGGGCGTAACGGCAGGCGTGGCAACATTCGGAAGGCCTCTGTCGCTAGGGCAATAAAATTGCCTGGCTGCGTAGTTTCGGTTTCTGAGCTTCACGGCTGCCCCGCGGCAACTTCAAATGTCGGCCCGCGCATTCGCCGATAGTCCAATCCCAGCTCCGCGCGGCTTATTTCTTTTTCCTTTTTAGAAACCGCCTCGCCGCTCCGACGCCAGTGTGTGTTCGCCGGCCCCTTGCTTGCATTTGTGTTCTTCCAGCACTCCAAAACGGGTGGCTCGTCACGGGCTTACAGGTGTTAACGTGATGGAGCCGCCTCATAAGGCCTTACTGTATCTTCAGCATTTTCGGCAGCGGGCAATTTTATTAACAGAGGCTTTCGGATGAACCGGGCATTTCTTCCGGCCCCTTCAACTCTGAATGAGTGATGTTTAATAGTCATCATGTTATTTTTTTGTTGCCAGTCTTGTCATTTTAGGGATATTGTTTTCCATGACCTCATTATAGTTTAGATACTGTTATGCTGTCTAATCATGTAGTATACATTTCTGTGCACATCATGTTTTTTATACAGTACTGAGGCAGTCTAGTTTTGTTTATTTTAGTTGCAAAGACCATACACTATTTTGAAAAAAAAAATAAGGGCACCAATGTTTGCTTGCTCATCGTTTTCTGAAATTCTTTTTGTACTGAACAGATATTCGATATTCGATTCGATATTTGAAGCCATTTTTTCTTCATATTCGTATTCGATTTGTATTCGAAAATTTCAATATTCGCACACCCCTAAAAAAAAGTATTTCATAGCACACGCATTTGGCATTCCGCGGAGCACTCCAAGTCTGCTGTTAAAAAACAAACAGGACATCACGCTCAGAGCAGGTGAGCAAAGTTGTTTGGGAGCATGTCTTGTGCACCCTGCTGCTTTCGACACAGTTGAGAAGGTGCTGTATGCATGGTTTCTCGAAGTCCGAGCAAAAATCATCCCTGGTGGTTGGTTAATGGAGAAGGCCAAGAGGTTTGCCATGGCTCTTGGTGAAGAGAACTTTTGCGGTGGGACTGGGTGGCTGCAATGGTTTAAAAACTGCCACAGCATTGTGGGAAAAGCCATTTCAGGCGAAAGTGGGGCTGTCAGCAGCCAGGAGATGCAGCAGTGGCTTTCAGAGGAGTGGCCGAAGATCGCTGAAAAGTTTTCACCTGCCGAAGTCTTCAATACAGACGAGACGGGTCTCTTTTGGCAAATGCTACCGGACAAGACGCTCGATCTCTATGGGAGCTCATGTCACGGCACGAAAATGAGCAAAGTGCGTGTGACAGTTCTGCTTGCAGCCAACATGGATGGCTTGTGCAAGCTGCGTCCGTTTGTTATCGGAAAGAGTACGTCATCGCGCTGCTTCAAGAATTGCAAGCAGCTTCCCGTCTACTACGGCTGTACTAGAAAGGCCTGGATGACACGCTAACTTTTTGTTGAATGGCTGCAGGCTTGGGACGCCGAGTTAGGCAGGTCGGTCCACCGAGTGCAGTAAAAGCTTGTTAATTCAAACTTCAAGGGACCGGGGAAAAAGTTCGAATTATCTGATGTTCAAATTATTGAATGGCCTCGAAAAAACTGAGGAGAATCATTTGCATTACAGTATATGTGCCGTATTTAGGGCGACCCACATGGAGTGAACTTGCGCTGCGGATTTTGAGCGGCGCAGCGGAAAATGGGCCGCTGCCGCCAGACCGCTGCCACCAGGATTTAGAATCGCTGTGATTCTATATGCTTAGTAAAATGCTGAAAAGAACAGGTGTGCATTTACAATCAAGCTATTATTTATTCAATGACAACAAAGAGGATGAATTATTCTTTGTGACCCCTTTCTGAACCGATATAGTTTACCCGTTTGAACCTCTTGCGCTTCCTGATGTCAACCGACGCGTAGTGGCTAAGCCTAGCAGCTTCCAAAATCCAGAAGCATTCCGAAAATCTGGCGTGTTTCATCGCTAAAATTTTGTGCTACGGGCATCTTCAGACAAAGCGAAAGCTTTGTGCGACTTTTGTTTGCTGTGAACATGAGGCACAGTGTAGCGGCAACAATGAGTTCGTGGTGAAGAGAGAGGCTGCTGCAGCAGGCGCGCCCATGTTGTAGAAGCGGGCGGAAGTCAGACGCGGTCGCGCCCTGATTGGTCCGCGCTGACAGCCCACGTTGGCCGCTTCCGGCCAGCGGCTGACCACCAGGCTACAGTGTTCTAGAAGGTTCTAGAACACTGTATCCGGGTGGTGCTAAAAGCCGGCCTCATGATCGCGGCTGACTGCGTTCTTCCGTTGGCGACTGTTGGGTGGAAGGATGGACGACACTCTCAAAGAAAAAAAAAAAAAGTTTTTTCCACGTAATTTGTAGCGCCCATCCGAAGTCATAGCCTTTCATGGGCGTTGGCTGGGACTGCGCCGACAGTATTTATCCATATTTCCGAATTAACAGGGCTCGAATTAACATTAGTTGCGAGTTTTGGAGGCTGCACGGAAATGAGGGTATGCAGCCGCGCGGCCGCCAACCCGTACTCTCCGGCGGTGGCGCCGGCCGCTGCGCCGGTGATGCTGTCATTTAGGCTTTATCCACTCTTCCACGGTTTTATCTGGTTCCATCTTCTGTCCCCGTTTAGGACGTGCGCAGCCTCTAACTATGCAAAGGTGCTTTTTTTTTTTTTTGCCACGTGGTGTGTGCCAAGCCGTGCAGACGCGGCAGCGCGTAGTTCGGATTATCCGTAGCAGAACCGACTCGCTTTCGAATTAACGGGATTTTTTATACACAGATCTCTATGGAGCTTGGCTGGACCAAGTAGTGTAGTTCAAATTATCCGAAAATTCGAATTATCGAGGTTCGAATTAACGAGCTTTCATCTGTATGCCGTCTGTTAGACAACTGCTCGGCCCATCAAACAACATGCAAGCTGCAGAACATTGAACTCAAGTTTCTCCCTCCGAACACCACAGCAAGACTGCAGCCCATGGACCAGGGTATCATAAAAGTTTTCGAGGTAGGCTACAGAAGGCGATTTGTCCAGCGGCTCCTTATAAACCTCTGCGTGGGAACTGATCTCGAGGTTGACCTGCTCGGCGCCATCCAGATGATTACCGACACTTAGAACGACATAAAACAGGGCACAATAGCCAACTGCTTCGGCATTCGCAGGCGCTCGCTTCTGGAGTTATTAGAGGCAGTAACTCTACTCACTTCTTTCCATGGGTCCCCTTTGTTGGTCTTGGCATTGCTACTCATGGAAAGAGACTGTTCTTACTTTGCATGACTCGTGCATTTGCTCGTTGCATGACCTGCAGCCGGACCGCGCTGTTTAGTGCAGACATGATGAAAGCATGACTCTGGCTCAGGTGCAGTCAAATACTATCGCTTTCAAGCGCAATGTGGGGAATGCCGAGGTTAACGATTTTCAAAGCCAGTTTTTCTCAGAAAAGTTATTATTTTTAAGATCACTGATTTTTCGGACTGTTTGGTAATTTGGACCATTTTCTGGGTCCCACCAAATCCAAAAAATGGCTCAGCGGCTGTACTGCAAAATAGTCACATGTCCGTCATTTGAAGGATAAGTACCATGTTGACATGTAGCTATTCTTTCGGGTTGGATGCTGGACTGGATTCATTCAAGGTGTAGGGGCCTATTATGAGGGGCACCGGCAGCGCCATCTACTTGCTGGGGACCTACAGCAGAGGGACAGCTAGCATCTGTTTAAATGAATTGCGATTTGTGGCATAAGCACATACAAGCTAGGAGAAAGGAGCAGCATAGGTTGGTCACCACTATACTATCAGCGGTAAAATTTTACAGTCTGTGTGTGTGTGTGTGAAGAAGAAATGAATTTTGGTGTCGTCATGCAAATAAGTCACCTTAATTGCCCGCAGGTGTGGCGAGACCTGAATGCTCCTCTTGTTGGTAAATAATACTGGGTGACGAGGCAGCAAGAAATCTGCTCCCAGGCGCATGCCTTCTGGAAACTGTACGTGGCTCCTGTGGTTATGAAGTGGTTGACTGCAGCTTGCCATTTGTGACACTCAAATCATTTACAGTCTGAGCACTCCTTTAACCGATTGTTGGCATGCATTTTCCATACTGTTTATGACATCGTCACAGCAGCTGTGCACATGCCTTGCAGACCCCAGTGAATGCCAGCAGCTGCCTGAGCCAGAGTATGTGGAGGCCGTACGGCGGGTGCATGCCGAGGGTGGCCACGGCTCCCTCGGCTACCAGGGCCCGTGGCTGGAGAGTGAGGCGCGCAAGAACCTGCTGCGCACGCACACGACGGCTGTGAGTGCCCGCATGCTGCACGCACTGGCTGCCCAGCAGCCCTTCAAGCCCTCCAAGCTGTTCAGCATCGACCGGGTGTTCCGCAACGAGACTCTAGATGCCACCCACCTGGCCGAGTTCTGCCAGGTGGAGGGCCTGGTGGCTGACCGGGGGCTGACACTGGGCCACCTGCAGGCCCTCATCGGGGGCTTCTTTGCACGACTGGGCATGGAGCGGGTGCGCTTCAAGCCGGCCTACAACCCCTACACGGAGCCCTCCATGGAGGTGTTCGCCTTCCACCCGGGCCTCAGCCGCTGGGTTGAAGTGGGCAACTCGGGGCTCTTCCGGCCTGAGATGTTGCTCCCCATGGGGCTGCCTCCCGATGTGCGCTGCATTGCCTGGGGGCTCTCCCTTGAAAGGTGAGGAGACAGGGCTTGGGACAGGTGTGCCTGACGCAGTGGGCCTTCACAGATAGCATTTCGCAGGCTTGATGCCTGCTTGCTTGAGCTGCTTCTGTGGCTGGCATAGCACTCTTGCCTTAAAGGGACTTTAATAATGTTGCAGTATGCTCGGCATGTTAAAGGATGCCTTTCGTGAATATCTTCCAGTAAGAATTTTTTGATGCGCTTTGCAGAAGCTGAGCTATCTGTAGCCAAACTTGAATTTCACCGTCTTCACACCTTTCCCTCTCCTCTCACCACTTTTGCATGCTGCTGGAAAGTCGGCGCTCCTCCGCCAGCCCCACCGCTGAGGTGCGGAACTTCCTGATACGCTGGAGCTATGCGGCTTACTGGCTGTGGCCATGGTAGCTGCCTGACGTCTGCAAAAATCTAACCAATAGCCATCTGTGAGCTGCTATGCTGCGTTGGAGCGCTGGTATCCACTGGAGCGTGCGACTGGTGGAGGGTGTGAGCATGAAAATGTCGCTGGAAAGGGCTCGCCAACTTTCTCGTGTGATTTTGGTTCTCTGCTGCATGTAGGAGCGTATTATTTGGCTCAAGTGTTCCTGACAATACAATGCAATGATAGAGCGAGTTGATGTGCTCTCCTGTGAAGGGAGACAGGGGTCCTAAAACGAAAATTTTTATTATTAGAGATATTGTAATGAAATTAGGCATGTGTATGTATTTCTTCCTCCTGTTTTCAAAAATATAATTAGTTTTGGTATATCTCATTTGTCATATTGTTGGAAAATAACTGAAGCCTAATTAGGTAATTTCTTGCAAGTCTTTAAGACACTTTCCGTCAATATTTTTTGGTTCCTATTGAAATGGAGCTGTAGCCAAAGCCCTGCCATGCAGAGGTATACTATTTATATTGTTATGCAGATACATCATCATATAAAAATGTTCTGTCGATGCTCCATAGTTACCAAATATGTTTAGGTGACATCATTTTCCAGAAAATTTGGTATGTTCAACTCAGCCATAAGAAAAGCAGCATAGGTCTTTAGTTCAGTTCTTTCTGAATTCAACGGTATAAGATTAATTTAAATTGTGCCATGTAAATGTAACGATAACTTCCGTTAGGCTAGTCATGTTTGCAAAAAACGTGAAGCTGAGGAAATGGCATTTGAAGTGCACGCACCAGCTATTCACAGGTTAATGTAGAAGCCCCAGCAAATGGCAGAATGCCAAGAGGATTTCACAATAGTCAGTAATACCAGTATGCAGGGAAGGGCACCAGCTTTTGAATAAGACCAAGATCAGGGTTGGGGTTGTGGGAAGCAAAGTGCTGCCACATTTTGCTCCTAACTTGCCATATCGCCGTTTTGGAGGCTTCAAATGTATTGCTTTTTTTAGTTCTTGGATGTGAAATGAGATCTTGAAACTTGGTAGGTAAGTACTTAAGAGTGTATTGAATCCTAATGTGCCATTTTTTAATTTGAAATTTTCACGTTTATTTTACCATTTCAAGACCCGTGTCTCCTTTTGAAGGGGCTCTGAAACACTTTCCGACGAGAGCACATCAACTTGCATTGTGTTGTCACGAACACCCGAGGCAGATAATACACTTCTAAATGCAGTAGAGCACAATCACGCGCGTATGTTGGCGAGCCCTTTTCGGTGACATTTTCATGCCCGCACCCTCCTCTGTTGCACTACTCCTTTGTATACCAGCTCAGAGATGGCTGTTGGTTATGTTCTTTCAGACGTCAGGCAGATACCATGACGACGGCCAATAAGCGGCGTAGCTCGGGCGGGTCAGGAAGCTCTGGCCCCGGCGGTGGGCCCGGCGGAGGAGCACCAGCCTTTCAGTGTGTAAAAAGTGACGAGAAGAGAGGGAAAGGCATGGAGACACTGAAATTCAAATTTCAACTACAGATAACTCAGTTTCTGCAAAGGACATCAAAAAACTTTTTGCTGGAGGATATTCGTGAAGCAGCGTCCTTTAACATCACAGGCATACTGCATACTTTACTGCATACAGCCCCTATCAGAGCCCCTTTAAGGCTGAAGGCCAAACTGGACATTTGGGAGGGGCAGTTTATTTTACTTTGCAGCTGCACTCGAAAGTGAGAGTATGGAAGTGGGAATCGTATAGTAGTAATAGCAATAAACTTTATTTTGTAGACTAATTATCTTTACAGTTCCTTGAATAACAACTGCAGTCAGTGAAAAGAGTCTAATATTGTAGCAGTTTGACATAAAGGGACCATGAAGTGGTATTTACTGAGGTTAAAGGTCTCCTCAATTTGGCCGCACTTTCTGCACTAGTTCATAGAAGTACTGTGCTTGTGCAGCGCCAGTTCTTGCAACGCAAATGTAGCCTGACACTAGTGCTCTCGGTGCAGCGGCCAAATCGAGTGCAAAAGTGCAGAAACGTTCATCTGCTGTGCTGTGGCCGTGTGTTGGTGTTTGTTGCGTGGTTTGACATATGCGCAGGATTGTGCTAGTTTTATTGAATGCTGTGCATTTGTGTTCGAAGTGGCGCATCTCGTGGAGCAGTTATGAAATTTCCTAATTTCAAAGGTGATGGAGAATTTGACACCGTCCTTTCCGTTGCATTGTGCAAAGTGGCGCAGGCCGGTTGACCGTCACCGAGTCAACGGGTACTACTTTGAAGAGGCAACAAACTTTTGAATTGAAGAGGTTATTCAGATTTACGCTCGTAACTTTGCCGTTATCCGAAGAGTGACTTTGGTTGTCCGCCAATTACAGATCTACGAAAGCGTTGCCTGACAACTTGGACTATATTTGAACTCAACAACACGCATTCACTCTCGGCAGACGGTGATGGTGGAGTGACTATCAGTGTCTAACTAGCAGGTGAAGGCGTGGGCTCACTGCGACCTCAAGTCCAGTCTCTGCTGTAAGCAGACTTAGCGGAGGTACTTTCATTTAGGTACTTTCATTTAGAGTGAACCTTATTTCAGGGGGCGGCCAGCGTGGGGTGCAGGTCCGGGTGCTGACATATACGCATCAACATATACTATACCTATATTGCGCGTTATGACCTTTGTGGAGTTTTTTAAGGCGCGCTCGCGAATTCCCTGCGTAATTTGTGCACCCCCTTCTTGGAGCCCTAAATTCTTAATAAAAAGTGTGCAAATTATGCACGTAAATACGGTAGTTCCTGAGAAAAAGGTATATAAACATCCGAAATTGCTGTTCTGAATAAAATGCAAATATACCGTATATATTCGTGTAAGGGCTGCATCCCTAATGGCAGCCGGTATTTCGAGAAAAAAAAGTTAGCCAACAGAATTGCTTCATGTGTGCATAATTTTGCCCTTGTGGTACGTCGCGCTGGGAGCTGGTAGACGATAACTGCCTGTGACACTTGTTACGACTATCCACACGTCGTCCCGCACAACGGAGTCCGCCTGGAACCGTGCACATGTGGTGCCGCAGTGCTGCTAACTCATCTTGGGAGCTAAGTGTTTGCACCAGGAAGGACAAAACGTTATGCTGCGCAAAAAAAACTAGAATGGGTGCCGTCGTCCCGCACGACAGAGTCCGCCTGGAACCGTGCACATGTGGTGCCGCAGTGCTGCTAACTCATCTTGGGAGCTAAGTGTTTGCACCAGAAAGGACAAAACGTTATGCTGCGCAAAAAAAACTAGAATGGGTGCATATACGCTAGCGGCTCATTTCTGGTGACGCACTGCCCGCCATGCTCGGGCGCCTTAGTAGCGGGCCTTTGCCTTTGTGTGCTTTGAATCTAGTCGCAGTTTACTATGTAAGGTATAACCTTGTTACGAGTTGACCATCATCCCACAATAACCTCATATTAATATGAATGTGTAATTGATTTCTGCTAGGCCTTCCACAGTGAAGTGCGCTGAAAAGCATGCTAGGCGAATGCCGCCTCACACTGACGGCCGTGGGTTGCTTGTGTGGCGTCTCGCTCCGAGCCATTGGACATTCGAGCGCCAGATCCTCGGAGGATTCTCATCCTAACTTGGAATCACGTTACATCTGCCAGTGAACTGATCTAACAATCTTTTTTATTTTATACACTTAATCTGTTCTGGTCATCGGGTGCGCATCCTATCTGTCATTCATACCTTCAGTGCATCATGTATTTGAAGGATTTGCCGGGACTGTGCTAATTCGTCTCAGAAATGGTTGTTGCAGCATAAAGAAGGTGTGCGCATAATTGGGGCTCTGCTGCAGTAAGCTGTATAAATGCGGCACCCCGTCACAACCATGTGAAAAGAGTGCGGCCCTTACATGAGTATATACGGTAACGCCCCTGATACTCGATGTGACGAAAAGGGATCAAAAAAGCAATTTTGCAGTCACAAATACCTAAGTGGTATATGTTTTCTGAAAGCTAAAGATGTGCTCTATCAGAAGGTTGCAAAATCTAAAAATTGATTTTCTTTTTTTTGAAAAAACAAATAGTCTTGGCCCTCTTAAAGGGCCACAGAAAAGGGTGTTTGAGCTTGCCTTTAAAATACTTGCACTATGTAGAGTACAAGGCACCGAGCGTCCATGCCTTGTACGAGACCTCAAAAGCAAGTGGGAAATTTACAATCCATGTTTGAATATTCACGCTTTCGCACCTCGCGGTGGCACGCGGTGCTGGCCTTTCGTGCGAAAGCCTGGCATACGATGTCACGTTGTGCAAGTGACATCAGCAGCAGGGGGTTATCATTGGTTCACAGCGCTAATTCTTTCAGGTGTCACGCACTACCGCAGCCGCGGCCATTGCACGCGTGCCGCAGCCGGCGGATGTAGGGGATGGGCCGAGTTGAGTGGGGCCGGCGGAGGAGCGCCGCCGTTTTGGCGTGTGAGAGGAGAGGAAAAGGCGCAAAGACGAAGAAGTTCAAATTTCGTCTGCATATAACTCAGTTTCCACAAAACGCATTAAAATAATTCTTGCTGCAGGATAATTATGAAGCGGCGTCTTTTAACATCCCAGACATATCGCAACTTTATTGAGACCCCCCTTTCTGGGTCCCTTTAAAGTGGGGTGTGGTGCTAAAATAGAAATTTTCACCAAAGAAATGTATTTTTAAATTCGTGTTCTTTCGGGGTGCTGATTTATTAAAGCAACTCCTCACCAAGTTTGATTGTTATCTGCACTGTAGAAAAGAAGAAAATGAAGTTTTTTCATTAGATAGTGGTGCTTGTTCTTTGTTTGAAGCACCTATGAACGCATTTTCAAGATGCAGCAGCATAGCAAACAAGAAGCCGAACGCGGAGTGAATTCCCGCATTAGTAAAATTTGTTTTTTGCACTTTCTAGTCATGTGATGCCTTCTGTCAATAATATATCAGGCAACTAAAAAAAACTTTAACGTTTTGGTTGTAACAACTGCAGATGGGCTGGAAAACCAAAACAGAAGCTTGGATTAGTAGAAACATAGCACATGAGCTTCCAGCATTGTTTTCATGCCATTTGGAGTCTCGCTAAACCAGACATCGTTTTCACCGTGTTTGGCGTTGTTTATTTGTTTATCTTTCTTGTTCCTTCGGCGAGTTTTGATTGTGATGATCGGGTGATCGATAGTGTGATCGCAAGATGCTCGCAACAAAGTCTTGGATGCGGAGAAGCTTTGGGAAGCGAAAATGCCAAGGAGCTTGTGCCTCTGTACATGCCATAGCTTCTAGCACGATGTTCAAGAACGCAGACGCAGAATGCAAACGAGTTATTTAGTGTGCTGGTATGGAAGAGGTTACGAAGGACTGAATTTGCCTCCTTGAGAACAGTGGAGACAGCAGAAGCCTTGGCTGTGCTAGAATTCAGTGAGGGTGCATGTGGCATCAAGGCAGTGCTGGACAAGCTGCAGCTAGAGTATGGAGTCCGAACGAAGAAGCACCTCCAGCTAGGAGCCACTGACAGCATTTCACAAATGCAGACAAGGGCGCTGGACAGCTCTAAAGCTGACAAAAAAAAATGACATCAAGAATTTTCCAGAAAAAAAAGTGTCGTGTTATATTATTATCGTGTATATTATTTTTGGTCATAAGTTAAATAGCATGTTCTGAAATGTTTGAACCCATTTTTCTCAGTTTGCACTTTTTGGGAGAACAACACCGTGAGGAAAACTATAATTTCCAAACTGCTCCACCAAAAGCTGCTTTCAGTGGGGTTTCTAGACTGAAATCTTGTCAGTAACAAGATAAGTTAGTTTTTAAATCTCTAAATGTCAATTGCATATGTATGACATGTAATGACAACAAAAAAGCTTTATTTTTAAAATGATGAGACTTTTTGCAGGAATTACATAAAAAACACGTGACCGGCCTTATCCTGCACTATAAACCACCTAGAATGTATCTAATCACAAACAATTAGCATATCTTTATTATTTTTGAAATGATAGTTTTCCTAAGGTGACACACCTTATTGCTCAGTATGACAGCTATGACTTTTTTCTGTTGATGGTAGGGTGGTGAAATTTAGAACATAATCCTATGACAATCACCCCTGAATATATTATAAAAATTGGTGCAGCTGTTGAAAAGTTGACTTTTAGCCTAGCATCCCCTCTTAATGCTCGCATGGCAAGAGAGCTTACTGAAGGCCGTCATGAAGCATTGTAAGATGGCCAGACACCTCCTTACTGGAGGAGTGACGGCAGCGGTGATGGCGAGGCAAGGCACTGCTGGCTAAACGCAGCAAGACGGCGCCTGAAACGGACAGGAGAGCAGCGATCTGAGCTGCAACCTGAGTTTGTGGAATGCTGCCCTTAATGCAGCCTTCACGATGACACATATCCCTCATGTGTAGGTTTCACTGGACTGCCAGCTTTGTAATGGGCCTGAACTGCCCAGACACTGTCGCGAACCACAAAGGTGCGGAAATGAAATCACGCCATTGCCCTAGCGCACACTCCACTGCATGTGGTACGTTATAGTGGGCTGGCTTTGAGGCTGACGTTTGTGTTACATTTTAATGTGATGAATGCATTGTTGGTGATAAAATCCGGCCATTGGCTGGAGGGGAGGAATGACGTCACCTCTGGTAAAGGCATCAACTGCTGTCAGCACATAATGGAATTAAGCATGCTGTGAAAGCCAAAGTGGACTCCAGTCATTGTGATGGTTTTTTGCAGAATATATTTGTTTTACCATATGGAATTGCTAATCTGAGGACAGAGTGGCAGTTTCCTACTGCACTCAACTTGATCTCCTTGCTCACATCAGGTGCTTTTGTTTTAGTTCATCTTAGATTATTGCTGTGGTCGTAAGCTGTTGAAGGCAGCACTTTTTTAATGGTGCCATGTGGAGTTTGTGGAAGCTGCTTTCTAGCATGTCTTGATCCCATTGTGTGTGACAAAGCTGCTTTCACAGAAAACTAGAATCTGTTCTGCAGGTTGCATACTTGTAAACCGGTGCTCTGATGCAAATTTATGACTGGTGTTTGAAGCTGTTTACCTATGGGAAAAAAGTGCCATAGGGCTTTCAGTCGAATGATAACTGGCATTCTGCAGAGGAGCAGGTGGTGCCCAAATGACTGGTTTACAGTGAAACTTATTCTTTCCTCTTATATTGGCGTACTGTTTGATTTGCTTTCTGGCATGCTCTCACCGCTCCTGGTCCAAGCACTCACCGTGCCTGTCTGTACCAACTAAGTCACCGTATTGACTCGTGTAATTCGTGCGCCTCTAAGTTTTTACCCAAATTTTTGAAAGAAAAAAAAGAAAGAAAAAGCACATATTTTGTGCTGCCTGCTGCGCAGCACACCAGCATGCATACGGGAGTGCGCAGGGCAGGCTTAAGAGATCGGCGCGGTTGAGTGCAGTTGCAAAACGTGAGTGATGGAAAAAAAATCGGTAATTCGTTTGTAAATTGGTTCCAGGAAGAAAAAGTCATTTGTGCGCTGATTACCCAGCTCGCTCACACCAGCGGTCGCTTTTCCATACTAACGGCTGCGAACTTTCGGAAACCTTCGGAACATGCGTCGCGCCAGAATCCGAAACTACCTAACCGTTGGCTATTCTATTTGCCGCTACTATGCCGGGCCACATGCGAGGGTGTTGTTTGATCGCCTTACATCTCCATTTTCCTTTGACTGCTGGCTTTGCGATTGTATTGTTCCGTGTTTATTGCTTTGAGCTGCACATGCGGCGCCGTATATGCCATCCCGCAAGGAACTGCACAACATGGGTCTGGGGTAGGCGTGGCGGAGGGAGGCATTGATTTATATTTGAGGTCAACTTTTTTTCGCCAGCGAGGAGTGTGAGTTGCGGGTTCGACTTATACACGGCAATATACCTTATTCAGTGCGCGTTACGACCTTTGTAGTTTTTTTTAGGACTTGTCTGCAAAATCTCTGCGTAATTTGCGCACCCCCTTTTTGAAGCCTTAGTTGTAGGGGAGAAAAATATGCAGATTAAGTGAGTAAATAAGGTTTTTCACTTGCTTAAGAGCTGGATTATGCAGGGTGCTTTAAGAATTGATTAATACCTTTAGCCTCAGTACAGTGACCCCACTAGAATGCTTTGGATGGTGATGTCCCTAATAGCAGCTGTAACTGGAAATGGCCAGTAATCTGATACTTATCACCTTCTGCATTCAAACATCCTCAGTTTGTGTGGCCTCATTTTTGGTTTTTATCATAAGTTGCTAAGAACAGACTAGTTCATGTTTTCAGTGATCTTGTTCAACATTCAGTTAAACACTATAGTTCCAGGAGTTTTTGCTTTAATCATTTGGCACCATCAGTTTGAACACTGGTGAATTCCTTATGTTGTGATCAGCAGGAATTCCAGAAGTAAATTTGAAGATGATTTCCTCTTGTTGTAGAAATGGCTGCTTTTTGTTTTTCTTACTGGAGTTGCACTCATGTGTGCTTCCAGCTGGCATCCTATAATAAGCTGCCCAGCTTCTCGGGAGAGTGGCATGCATTTAGCAGATTGTTGGTTATCGTGTTTGCGTGTGTGGGCTGCCAAAGTAGTTGTGGCAGGCATTGTGCTGTGGGCATTCTGACAGCACTGGTCGAGGATTCTCACTAGGAATGCAGCCAGTGTGTTGAGCTTTGAAAAAGAGTGCAGAGACAGGATGGTGGGAAGTGAACTGGTTTTGCAGCAGAGAAGCCATGATGGTATGCGTATTCATGTCCCCTCCACCACCCCATGGTCATGCCCAGCTGGCGAGTGCAGGGTTGTTTAGTACTGGCATACTGTGATACTGACTACTGTGGAAGAAGTTCTGTGCACTGCTGCCACTGTTAAACAATGCAGACTAGATGGTATGAAGTGACAAGTATGGGTTCTGCCTCTCGCTTCTTTTATCTCGTCTCTGCACTGTTTTTCACATTTCAGGGTTTTGGCGTCTATCTCGACTGCACGTCGTCCTGCAGTGTGATCAATGTGGTGGCAATGCTGCTCTTGACTTATGTGCAGGCCCACCATGATAAAGTGCGGGTTGAACAACATCCGAGACCTGGTTGGACCCCGTGTTGACTTGGACATGGTGTACCGCAACCCCTTGTGCAGATTTGTTCGCTAAGTGCAGCGGATGGAACGGTCCTGTGCGCATGTGGAATGGGGCCTGGCCCTTTATTGGCTGACTGCTTTCAGTCTGCCAGCCTGGTGTGTGACGTTGAGATGCATTGAGGCTAGCACAGTGCAGTGCCAAGCCACCTTGGAATACTTTTAAGCACATTTTCAGTGGATGATACTGGAATAAATGGTACACCAGGCCAGGAGGAAGAAATCAATCCTTGACTAAGACTGTTATAACTGCCTTATACGCATAAAACACCTGCAATCCTCACTTCTGGAGGATTTGCTAATGCTATCTGAGCTTTGCACACTTTTTGGTGAATCGACAGAACTGTAATCTGTGACACAATTTTGCTGCAGTTGCATAAAACTGGTTTGTATTTACTGTGCTGTCTCTTGGTATACACCCATTAAGCAGTCCACCTCTGCACACAAGTTAGGTCCTCCAGTAGGCAAGATTTCTAGCACATAACACTGGTTTGGGATGGTGCCCTCTGTGCCTAGCAGTCGTGCTGTAGTGAGTGAACTTGGCACTTGACAGTGGTCGAGGGTTGCAGTAGCAGCAGTGTCCACGGCAACTTGATGGGCGTTCCTGTCAAGGTGTCGTACATCTTGCAGTGCGCACAGGCCTTTTCTGCTGCTCGGGTCAAAGGAGGGCCCAATGTGACCTCTGTCATTGCCCGCACAGTAACTTGCACTGTTGGGCAAGCACCACTGGCTGCTTGTTAGGGACCTTTGTCCACTTGGCAAGATGGCCAGCATGGCAGGCACTGCCTGGTTCTCTGGAGGGCTGCCTGGCTGGGGTCACGTGTACGCTGCAGGCTCAATCATCAGGGCATCTGCACAGCTGCATATGCATACAGGAACACACATACTACTATGGCACCTGCACTGACCAATTGCACATATAGGCACTGACAGGTCGTTCTCATTGGTTTTTTGTTTCAAAGTGAATGTTTAAAATACGTCTGGCATACTGAATTGGCACAAAAGGCAATTTCAAAACTATGTGTATCTTTTTTAACACACAAGGCCATTGCATAAAGAAAAAAGTATGCACTGAATCTTTAAAACTCAACTTCAGAATTTTAAAAGCAGTGCACCTCAAATGCACGTAAAACAATGTTTGCGTTCTTGGTTATACAAAAATAAGTAAAATGAAAAGTTAGCACCATAACAAAATGATACCATTAGATAGGGTGAGCGATTGAAACCCCAGAAGAAAGAACTGCATGATATTGCAAGGACAATGAGAGCGGTTAAAAAAAAAAAAAATCATGCTGTACATCCAGGAGATGATTACCATTTTCAGCACGCTGAGATCTAAATGTTTTCATGTACGAACACGACTAGCTGTACTACATGCTTAGTGAGTAATTCCCCCTTGCAGCTCAAGTGGCTCCTGACGCTGAGAAGCGCCTTTCACAGTTGTTTGGGTTGCTGGTACAGTCACCGACTGTTTTTTCGAATTCAGCAGGGCTTGAAAAATGGTCCGAACAATCGAACAGTCCAAAAAATTCACAGTGGTGGGAATGTTACCCTTGCGTCCACCTGCTATGTGCTGCAAATTGTTGGTTTTACTATTTACTTACTATTTAAATTACTA